>NC_090272.1:70791108-71091108 GCF_040414725.1 Anabrus simplex | reverse complement strand
GGTAGACTGACGTCACTGAGGTATGCTCATGATGTGAAATGCGCCGCTGTGCTGCGCACGTAGCGAACGATAAATGGGACACGGCGTTGGCGAATGGCCCACTTCGTACCGTGATTTCTCAGCCGACAGTCATTGTAGAACGTGTTGTCGTGTGCCACAGGACACGTGTATAGCTAAGAATGCCAGGCCGCCGTCAACGGAGGCATTTCCAACAGACAGACGACTTTACGAGGGGTATGGTGATCGGGCTGAGAAGGGCAGGTTGGTCGCTTCGTCAAATCGCAGCCGATACCCATAGGGATGTGTCCACGGTGCAGCGCCTGTGGCGAAGATGGTTGGCGCAGGGACATGTGGCACGTGCGAGGGGTCCAGGCGCAGCCCGAGTGACGTCAGCACGCGAGGATCGGCGCATCCGCCGCCAAGCGGTGGCAGCCCCGCACGCCACGTCAACCGCCATTCTTCAGCATGTGCAAGACACCCTGGCTGTTCCAATATCGACCAGAACAATTTCCCGTCGATTGGTTGAAGGAGGGCTGCACTCCCGGCGTCCGCTCAGAAGACTACCATTGACTCCACAGCATAGACGTGCACGCCTGGCATGGTGCCGGGCTAGAGCGACTTGGATGAGGGAATGGCGGAACGTCGTGTTCTCCGATGAATCACGCTTCTGTTCTGTCAGTGATAGTCACCGCAGACGAGTGTGGCGTCGGCGTGGAGAAAGGTCAAATCCGGCAGTAACTGTGGAGCGCCCTACCGCTAGACAACGCGGCATCATGGTTTGGGGCGCTATTGCGTATGATTCCACGTCACCTCTAGTGCGTATTCAAGGCACGTTAAATGCCCACCGCTACGTGCAGCATGTGCTGCGGCCGTTGGCACTCCCGTACCTTCAGGGGCTGCCCAATGCTCTGTTTCAGCAGGATAATGCCCGCCCACACACTACTCGCATCTCCCAACAGGCTCTACGAGGTGTACAGATGCTTCCGTGGCCAGCGTACTCTCCGGATCTCTCACCAATCGTACACGTGTGGGATCTCATTGGACGCCGTTTGCAAACTCTGCCCCAGCCTCGTACGGACGACCAACTGTGGCAAATGGTTGACAGAGAATGGAGAATCATCCCTCAGGACACCATCCGCACTCTTATTGACTCTGTACCTCGACGTGTTTCTGCGTGCATCGCCGCTCGCGGTGGTCCTACATCCTACTGAGTCGATGCCGTGCGCATTGTGTAACCTGCATATCGGTTTGAAATAAACATCAATTATTCGTCCGTGCCGTCTCTGTTTTTTCCCCAACTTTCATCCCTTTCGAACCACTCCTCCTTGGTGTTGCATTGTCACTGTCAGTCAGTGTATTTGAAACAAAATGAACCATATAAGACGGAAAATACATGCAGTATGACCTCCCATAATTCGGGTGCCAGCAGTAACTTGACATGGAACTGAGGCTTAAACGTTCGGATGGTGCCATGAAGGATTCCACGTGGAGTACATTTGTCAGATTAATTCATCCACATTCCATACCATGAATTGCCTCCGCGACTCAGGCGGCAACGCGCAGGCTTCTCCCGCTGGGTTCCGGGGTTCAAGTCCCGGTCACTCATGTGAGATTTGTGCTGTACTCCGGGTTTCCTTGTCATCTTTCATTCCAGCGACACTCTCCGTTATCATTTCATCTGTCAGTAACTGATTATTGCCCCAAAGGAGTGAGATAGGTTTCAGCAGCCGGTACAGTTCCTATCATCGCCGCAAGATGGGTTTTTTATTCCTTCCATTCCTAATCAAGTCGAATGAGTGGAAACAGGCTAAGGATTCTAATTGTTTTCCATACCATGAAGGATGCAGATGTTCCTACAGATCTGGAATGTGCACAATTGAAAGGAGATCAGGAACTAAGTTTGCCATGACGTGTGTTGACAGCACGAAGAAAAGTTAGGCATTTCACTTGAGGCCAAGCTTTATCCCGATAGAAGTTAAAAACGGGTGTCTGCTATGTCACGAAGGACACCGCAGTAGGTCTTATAATTTCGTTTCCCTTACCACCGTCCTTTACCAAGAAATGTTTGAGAGCCATCCCATGAATGCGACGGCCTGACAGTGAATGCCTGAAATTCAGATAAAAGAACGTAAATGGAAATGAGAGAGTCACACCACGGTAGCTAGGGAGACTAACTAACGCGGGTCACACACGATACCGAGGTCATGACAACATACCAAAACAGGATCTTGAATGGTAGGCCTATCTCCGAAGAGGCAGAATATGAAAATAAAATTTAAGGCGACAAATCGTGGCAAATATTCGTTTACAGAAAAAGGAGGTAGGGATTGGAATCATTTATCAAGGGAAAAGAAAAGACTAGGTAAACAATTCACAGGGAATCTGTCAGCTGGGCGACAGTTCTAAATGCAGATCGATGATTATTTATTTATCTACATATTTAAAAAAATGAAAACTGAAGTCAGTCAGTCAGTCAGTCAGTCAGTCAGTCCGGCCATTCTATCCGGTCGATTTCCTTCATTTCTTTAACTGAAAGGTATTCATGCACAGATTTTTTTTATCAGATACTATAAATCACCTAACATTCGCCTTCCTCAAATTATTTGATTTTTCCTATTGTTTGTCTCTTTGAGGCAATTATATCTTTGTTCCTAATTGAGGTACGGAGTTCGTTTTGGCCTAATAACACTCAGTGGATCAAGATCTTTCATTTCAGCTTTTAACTATTCAAATTGGTTGATTGTGAGGAAAGTTATGAGTGCACATTCAATTTGACGTCTCATTTCTTCAACATTTTTCTCATTGAAGCAATCATATCTTTCGTTCTAATTGAGGTATGCCGTTCGTTTTGGTCTAAAAACACTCAGTGGATCAAGCGCTTTCTTCTGAAGTAATAACTACTTAAATGGGTAGATTCTGAGAAAAGTTATGACTACATTTGTCACCATGACGAAGATCTTTGAAGGACTTTTTAACAGTTCGGCGAGTAGTGTTGTTCCAAGGAACGTCTAATTCAATTTATTTGTGTGATGTATTTTTTAAGTGTTTTGTTGACATAATATTACATTCTATTACCACAGCAGATCATGTGATTTATTTCATTAACTCGAAACTTTGCAAATACATCCGTGAGGATAGTAACGAACAACACCATACTTTGTACATTGCGGGCGGAGCCAGCGGAAAACTGCTAGTTTTATTTATTTATTTATTTATTTATTTATTTATTTATTTTGATGTCCTGGAAGAATATCTAAGACGGTAGCGGCAAATCGAATCAGATGGACAGCTCTTGCATATGCCCTATGCTCCGAACAGGCGAGATAGGAAGTAAGTCAAGTACCATTGTCCTATGTGAGTTTGACCGAGCGAGATGGCCGTGCGCTTAGGGTCGCATAGCTGTGAGCTTACATTCGGGAGATAGTGGGTTCGAACACCACTGTCGCCAGCCTTGAATATGGTTTTCCGTAGTTTCCCATTTTCACACCAGGCTGTACCTTAATTAACGCCACAGCCACTTCCTTCCCACTCCTAGTCCTTCCGTATCCATCGTCGCCATAAGATCTATCTGTGTCGGTGCAAATTATTAAAAAATGTCAGTTTGCGGGAAAATATTAAAGAGGCCAGTTATCACACGAAATGGCCAAAATACGTCTGTGCCCCCATCGAAACCCAGCAGAAACGAGACACACTGCTAGTGATAATTTAATCTCGTTGGACACTATGACATGCGAATCGCATCTAGAACCATTACAATCTGTGCTGAAGATGCTGAGGTCAGTGGTAGTAGGCGGGGAGGTAGCTGCGAGTGCTGTCGCAGCTTCTCTACTCGTCTAGTTACAATCTCCGTGGTCATTTCCGTGTCGTAGTTGATAGCGACACATCCGGTACAGTTATAAAGTGACTTATTACTCTCCCTCCAGCCGGCCAACATGTAATACAATCTCAAATGTAATTAAATTAGACGATATTATTTCATACGTCTGGTAGAGAGGAAGAATAAAAATGGTGTTAGCATACGTAACTGTAACTACAGTGAAAAATACACAGGTGTGTGAGAAATCTCTTGTTACAAATAAAACGCTGTTTTACTGAACTAATTTAATCGAGGATGACCTAATCAGAACACACACACACACACACACACACACACACACACACACACACACACACACACACACACAAAATTGCTCTCGACAATGAATGTCAACACTTCAGTGATTCCTGACTATCTATAGAAGTGTCCTATCCTCACAGCGGATCTTCAGCTGGCACTCTTTACATGGAACAGACCGATTCTCCGTAATTTTGATTGACGGGTTTCGCCTTTCACTTTCACTCGGCAGTACACGCACCTTAGTGACTTCGCACAGCAGTTCCATGCAGTCAGTTTCGAACGCGCGTCCGTTGGCTCTTATAACGCACGACTGCTGCACACTTATTTCCAGACAAGATCGATAATTCGCCCAATCAAACCACGCGAAAACTCCACACTCTGAACTCTCAGCTTACGATTCGTAACTGACTATTAAACACTTAACCATCTCTTGGAGGCGAGCCTGCTTTTACATACTTGGTGATGAAGTTCTAGCATCTTCGGGGTGCGGCCAGAACACTCTCTCCTGATGCACGAGGTACATGTAGAACATATAATAACAGGCCTGTAAATAAACTGGTAGTAATATTGATAGAACGCAATATTTAACGAGCTAACAAGTACAATTACATTACGTTCCTTCACTGTAGTCACCCACAAATGTCGGGAAACCGTTGGGAACCGTTGGCAAGACGTCCTCTGCTAATGCCAGCGACGGAGTTCCCTACTATGCGGAGTACAGATGCCTCTACGGATAATTCCTGGACAGTCCATCAGTGGTCTACGGAAACGAGACCACTCACGATGTCAATCTGATCTTGAGTAATGGACGGCCAACCTGAGCGGTGCAAATCCGATACGCACGAAACGCCTTGACCCATCGTGCAACCGTCCTATACGGTAATGTATTCTCACCACAGGCTTAACGTAATATTCGATAACATTCTGATGGATTTTTGTCACAGGTAACCTGGATTTTAGTCAACGAGCGCTGATCACCTTTTAGAAACATGCTTTAGAGGGTGGAATCGACACTCTTCACTTCAACGCCACACTGCAACAACACTCTCAACTGGATGTCCGTCAAATGCAAACTACACATCGACAACAGCGCCACCTGACCACTCCCATATCCTATTTGCGCATGCCCGATATCCTGCAAGTGTCTGGACTACGTCCCACTCCTTTATTTGCAGGCCTCGTATGTAGATGCAGGTGTTGATTGCATACTGAGTGACTAATGGGATGAGGATAGAGATGGGCTATACAGCTGGAGTGGAATAAGGGGGGGGGGGATTTCTTTCTGAGTTATTTCACTGATTTCTAATCCTGAATCACCAGAAAATATCTCTGCCTTCTCTATTGCTCGTTTGTATAGACATCATTTCATTTGCAGTTTATACCATAGTGTTGAAGAATAAATATACATCACTTGAATTTTTTTCAATACGTTCTGGAGGAGAGCGGTTGTTTAGAATAGAATTCAGTAATGTCGCTGTCGCGATCTCTGATCCTTTTTCTAGTGTGTTCCCTTACGGCACATTTCCTCTGATGAGCCAGCATTTGCTTTTCTTTTCCTGGTAAGCACCTCATTTTCTCTTCCTCCTCAATGATTTGAACAGGAGACCCAGTATTTACAGCCTATTCCCCTGTATAGACTCCTCGCTTAATTGAATGTTCACAAACGTAAGGGTTTCCCTTTTCTTCATAAATGGGAGCAGAAATGACAATTCCTCTTCGTATTTGCATTTCTTAATATTGTTTTCAGTTTCACCACTCTTCGCTTCTCCAGTGCTCTTCAATAACAATCTCTAAAATTGTTCCATTGCTTCTTGCATTCTGCACCTCCAACATTTATAATAGCTTTGTGAATACGTTGTACATGCGTAGAGATACAATGATGTTATTTTGCTTTATGTCCCACTAACTACTTTTACGGTTTTCGGAGACGCCAAGGTGCTGGAATTATGCCCTTGCAGGAGTTCTTTTACGTGCCAATAAATCTACCGACACGAGGCTGTCGTATTTGAGCACCTTCAAATACCACCGGACAGAGCCAGGATCGAACCTGCCAAGTTAGGGTCAGAAGACCAGCGCCTCAACTGTCTGAGCCACTCAGCCCGGCGCGTAGAGATACAGATTATATACACTTGAGTGGCCAAAAGTCATGGGAAGACACTGAATGTGATGCTAATAACGAGTTGCTCTGCTGCGGGCCCTCAAAACGGCAGGAATACGGCGAGGCATCGACTCTACAAGGTGTTGAAATCGTCCTGGAGGGATCTGGACCAACGCATTTTGCACTGCTACTCACACCTGATCTTGTGTCGTTGCCGGGTTCATGGAGCGTACACCAGGATCGACAGCATCCCATAAATCCTCGACAGGATTAAGATCGGGGGAGCAGGAGGACCAACCCATGGTCGTAACTTCACTAGAGTGCTCCTCCAACCACCTGCGTGCCACCACAGAACGGTGACATGGCGCATTGTCCTGTTGAAACATGGCATCTCAATCAGGGTACTCTAGGGCCAGAAAGGGATGCAGATGGTCTGAAAGAATGTCCACATAATGTGCACCTATCAGCGCTCCCTGCAGCCGGACAGTGGGGCCTACTTGCGACCATGAGAACGCCGCCCATACCAGAACTGAGCCAGCTCCCGCCTGGACACAACCTTGTTGACACGCAGGATCCATAGCTTCATGGGGCATACGCTACACTCTCACGCGCCCATCAGCTCGATGCAGCCGGAACAGGGATTCATCGGACCACACCACACGCCGCCACTGTTCCATGGTCGATTGCAGATGTTCGCGCACCCATGCACGTCGTTGAGCTCTGTGTCGTGGCGTCAGCAAAGGGACACCAGCTGGACGTCGGCTTGTGAAGCCGATGCGGTGCAGGTGCCTTCTTACAGTGCTGGTAGAAATGAGTTCTTAACTCCCAAGATTCAACTGGGCGGTGATCTGACTCACAGTAGCACGTCGAGCGCCCAGTATAATTCTGTGGAGGCGACGTGATGTCCGTTCGTTAAACACCTGCGGTCTTCCCGTGCGACGGTTTACGCGATATTGACGATCCACCCTCGACACTGTTACCTCGGAAACCCGACTACGAATATAATCTACGAAATGCTATGACCCATCCGCCGATATGATCATCCCACGTTCAAAGTCGGTCAGCTCGTGACGTGTTGCCATATTCACGACACTGGTGTCTGTGACAGACTGCTCAGCTACGCTGCAGCTAGCCGCAACGCTCAGAGGTCATACATGGCACATTTTCTCATGGGACACCTCTTCCCGTAACTTTTGGCCACTCAGTGTATACACATACTCATTAATGTAGGCCAACGCATATTATAATAAATGTATTATATACCGTATATATCCACAGATATAAAGGGAACAGAGCGAAGCAGACATTTCTTCTCACCAACTCAGCCAATGACCACGTCAGTGGGAAGCTGTATTAACAGTGGTTCGATCCCGAGAGGATAGTTGAATTCTTAGGATCTGTGACAGTAAAATTACAATACATTGCAGCAATAAATTCTATAACGCACACGTGTCCTTGTTAAAAATTTATCACCTGAGGGAGGTGTGATTTAACAGATTCCTTCATGTTTTCACAATGTATTTGAAGTTTCTTTCTAATGTTGCTTATATATGACATGTTCTCAACTTGAAATTATGAGAGTTCTATTTCTGATTCAGAAGTTTGAGATGATTATGGATGGTACGTTGTGAATTGGTCACATGAAAACAACAGAATACTTTGGACATCAGGTCATCGACTGGGAAAATGAAATATACTGACAAGATTATTGAAAGAAGCTCTTTGGGATGTTTAGGACTGGCACAGAAATTGCATGAAGAAAGGCAATTTTATATTAATTAATAATGAACAACTCTTGTAAATAATAATTAAGTTTTTAGGTCAAGATAGTTATAAGCTTATTTAGTATTAGGGATACGCGCGCATCAATCTGTTTTTTTTTTCTATTAGGGTAAATGAACCGCTTCCGGTTGATCACCGAGAAGCATTTCATTTCTGACAGTCGTGGGAAAATTGAGCCAGTCTACTTTATTCGACTGTCTCAGTAAGTGTTTTAATTTCCTTGGTCTCGAACTGAAAGCAAGTTAGTCTCAAACCTATATGACTCTCTTGTGTTGTGTAACCATTTTCCTCTCCTTATGTATATCATTTCCTTTACTTCAGACGGCAGCAAAGTCTTTCCGCTAAATAGTATATTTTATTCCTTATCTCGGGGTAACTTTTATGTTCTTGGGGGTCTTTTGTTTTGGGAAATGAATTGAAAAAATAGAGCATTTAATCATTAACATGGCATTTTTATACCATTTCTTCATCTTTCGTTTCAAGCCACCTTAATGCTGCGGCCCACTTACTACACCTCATTATCTCTATTTTTATTCATCATGGTGTGGTAAGTCACGCTGGAATTTTATTGTAATAATTACTCAACTAATTTTCCGGTATAACGTAAGCCACATGCGAGCTTACATCTTAGTACGTGCAATGCAATTCCTCGTATCCCAATAAGTGTGGATTACGAGTTGTTGTCCATCGAGATTTGCCGCGCTCAGGTAAGAATTCAGTTAGAACAAAAAGGATTCGTACACGTCATATAACTTCAAGAAATGTATACACAGGAAGCTATTATGCATCTCAGTGTGTAATATCTAATTTTACATAATATTTACAACTCATTTCTTCATTAAAATCTGTCCAAAAACAAACAATTGACATTGGATTAGCAGAAACTACGAACAACAAACAAAACATTGGTTCTTTCTCGCAAACAAGAAGTATTCACACACTTCATAGTCCTGCATATTATTAACATGAAATAACCATCAGTATTGCATGTTTAGTACTTAGTTTTATGTCATCTGGCTTTAATGATTGTCTATGCATAAAATTCACATAATGTTGAGTGACAGAAGCAGGTCCCATTCAGCCTGCAAAGCTCGCTTGAGATTTTCCTTATTTTTAATGTCTCTTTTTCTTATGTTTGTATTCAGAAGGCTCCAGAGATGCTCAAATGGGGGAGGAGTATGAAGGTGTTTAGGAGTGCAGTATTACACAGTAGCCACATCTTGACATTGTGCGCCGTATATTTGGGATGATTATCGTGCATGAACATCCCATCTTCTTGCAACTTCATTTTTTCGACGCTGGCTGGTAGTTCTTCTTTAAGAATATTCAGATACATCTTCTGGTCCATTATGTCATTAATGAAGCGAAGACGTCCTACGCCTGATGCATTCATGCAGCCTCACACACACATATGGATCCGCTCCCATGTTTAACTGTTGGAATGAGATTCTGAGGTTCCAGTTCAGCATTCGTTTTTCGCCACACCTTTGGCCTTCCATCTGAACCAAACACATTAAATTTGCTCTCGTCAGTCCACACAACCTTGTTCCAAAATTCCTCTCCGTTATCCTGATATTTCATGACAAATTCAAGTCGTTTCTTCCTGTTCCTTTCATTCACCAAGAACTTCCTACGTCCCACTCGACCATGGTACCCTTGCGTTATTACACACTACTCGCACAGTGCTGACTGAAACCGATACACCCTTACTTTGTAGTTCAGCCGCTATCTTCGGGGCACTGTTTCTAGAGTCCTTGTTGATTGTTCGTACTTTATAACGCTTATCGCGCGGTGTAAGAATTTGAGGCCGTCATCGCGTGGTGTAAGAATTTGAGGCCGTCCACTCTGGGGGTCTCTTTCGCACTTCTTTATCCTCGCCAAACTTATTATATACTGTATAGTTGAGCGGGACCTACCAACAGTGCAAGCTATCTCAGAAAGTGACTTTAATTGATCATGTAGCCTAATAATCACCTTTTTTTTAACCTCTGGTGTGGTCTTCTCCTGTTTCCGTCCCATTTTCAGCCTTCTCTGGTTGTTACTCACTGTACTGTTACTCGAGCTGATTCAATGACCAAGCGCAAGCTTCAGGTCTCCACAGATATACTGACGGACATAAGTGTTCATACAGCAGTGGAGATATTTGACATTTGCACATATTGGCAATAGTAATTGTTTTTTTTAATAGATATTTAACAGAAAAATATTTCGTTTATAACTCGATATTTAGTTACAGTATACACAAACTTAAAAGAATGCTTTGCTAAAAATAAAAATAGTCTTCTAGTATTTTTCTGGGTGGACATAAATGTTCCCACAACAACTTAAACTACACGTTTGTCACCATTTGTGCATGGCTTAGTAACGTGTGTGCATTCCCTTGTTGCGAATAACACTTGTTAATCTGTTGGGCATTGAAGCTACTAATTTTTTTGTGATTTCTTGTAGAAGCAATTCTTTCAGCTGGTTTTTGCTGGATATGTGGTGTTTTCTGACTCGTCGTTCGAGTTCATCCCATGGATGTTCAATATGGTTAAGCTCGGGGGACTGGGGAGGGGTTTTCAGAGTTTGAGGTGTATTTCCATTAACGAACATTATTAGCAGTATGCTCCGTGTCTTTGTCCTGCTGAAAGCAGTAATCAGCCTGTAGACCCAGTCTTTTGGCACTATGTCGCAAAGTGTTTTTTTTCAAAATATGCAAATAAACATACTGGTCCATTGTTCCATCTATAAACACTAGGTCTCCAACATCTGAAGCTGCCTTGCACCCCCACACCATAACACCTCCACCACCGTGTTTAACTGTAGCCTGAAGATTGGCTGTTTCAAACACTGTATTCATTTTCCTCCACATCGACATTCTTCCATCATAGCGAAAAAAAAGTTAAATTTGCTTCCATTTCAAAAAAATTCTTTTTCAGAAGTCATCATCCTTCATTATGTACTGTTGAGCAAATACCAATCTCTTTCTTTTGTTTACTCGGCTGATAAATGGCTTCCTCGTGGGACTTTGTGCACGATTCCAGCTCCATGAAGAGTTCTAGGAATGGTCTTAGGATGTACCTGTTTACCATAGTACTCCTGAAGTTCTGCAGCAATTTCGGAAGATGATACTTTTGGAGTCTTTTGCACTATCCCAATTACAATTTTCTCTTCTCTGAGAGTAATCTTACGGGAACGTCCACTTCTCTCTTTATTTATCAATGTTTTTGAAGTTTTTTACTTCTTAATGATACTGCACACTATGTAGGTATCTGCTTCGTTTAATGATTTGTGCAATTTCGGCTTATGATTTGCCTTCTTCATGCAGAGTTACTATTATTTTTCTTTCTTCAACTGTAGTTTCCTTCCTAATTTTCCTCATTCCGCTGTGAATTACCGGTATCCGCTTCTAATGTAAACAAGGCTGATAATTGTGTTCACAGATCTAATGCGTACTACTCTGTTTTTTGGATAGCTTTAATCGGTGTGTGTAGACTTCTGCCCAGACACACCATCAATGCCCGACCTTATTTTCCTCATCTCTTCAAGAATGATCAGAATTTTACTGTACGTAATTTAGCCTTTGTATGCATAATGTATCGTTTCAGTACATGACGGACCGAACAACGTACGCAGGTTGCTACAATGCCTATTTTATACATTAATGGGTTAAAGATCCTCTGTGTGAACATATGTCCGTCTGTGTATGTGCGGGGAAGGAGACGTTTTCATTTCAGTACCTGCTTCATTGGGTGTACGAATATTTCTTGAACGCAATGTATTCTTATTCCAATAAAGCAAGGAATGTTGAGATAAATTCTCTGGAAATGTATGTGGTCCGTTGCATATGCATTTTCTACGCACATGAATGGAAGTATTAACCATTTAACAAACCAAAACCAAGTGTACGAATACTTTTCGTGTTGACTGTGTCTCAATAAAACCTTGTAACCATTATTGTCACGAACAGTGATTATCTGGTTTGCTAAGTGGAGAGTTAATTTTTAGTGTGTTCCTGAGCATTCAGTGCAATTGCTATTTTAAATAGAGACGTGCAAGGCGTTTGTGTTTAACAAAATAAGGACGTAGGTCTTCTTAATTTTACTAGCATGTATCGAAACATTAGAGAAATGAACAACATCCATCATTTGTCCTTCATACAGCGAGTTTGTTAAGTTTTGACATAGAAGTGCGTATTTAGAACACTGCGAGATTATTCGGATTCACAATAATTATGATATTGGTTTGTTAGCTCTAATGCCACAGTATCATAAGGTATATCTTGCGCTTGTTCAATATGAGCGCAGTTTTTAAATCAGACATATTTAATTTTCTACTTCTAAGTGCCGATTTATATTGTATATGGATTCAGATGATTGACCCAGTGATTGTACAGTTAGTGACGAAGAAAATTAACAGCTAAATCATAAGTTTTGTGAACAAAATCTGTATTTTCAAAATAAAAGCAGGAGATTAGACAAGGTTCCACTCGATCACCGGCTAGACGCCGTAAGAAATCTTCATTAAAACCGCGCGTGGAACAGATAGAATTGAATTAAGCTATGGAATTAACTGCTGAACAACTTTCAACCCCAGTTGAAGAATGTGTGCTTACCGAGAATGATTATATAAGAAATGCTACTGCTGAAACTTCAAATGGAAATGGGCTTCCAGGTGGTGACGATGACAATAACGAAATTATTCCAAGGACTTTGGGCAAGAGTGAGAAGAATAAAAAACTACAGATGCAGGATCAACCCTATGTTGGACTTACTTGCCCCCGGGATGTAAAAATGCTGTCCAAAATGTTAACAGGCCTGAGAGGAAACTAGGTGCACGGTGTCAATCTGAATATTGTAGGAAATTACCAAGCAAAACATGTGATATCATTTTTGATGAAACTAGGGAATTGATTTTTCGTAAATTCTGGTTGGGTATGACATGCAAGAGAGAAAGGTTTACGTTGTGAGTAATGTACGGCGTATTAAACCAAAACGAAGATACGCAGAGAACATCACCAGAAGAAATAATACCCTTTTGTACCACCTAACTGTTGGTAATGGGCTTATTCCGGTGTGCAAAACTATGTTCCTTGCCGCTCTTGGACCACGTGAATTGTCAGTCCTGGACTGGGTGAGAAAGAGTCAGTATGGTACAGTGTGTGACTCAACAGAGACTCAGACCAAGGCAAAGAAAAGTTCTTTGCCCAAGAGAGGATATAGAAACCGGATATTAAGTGATTTTTTTTTATTTTTTGCCCTAATTACT
Source organism: Anabrus simplex (assembly GCF_040414725.1). Lineage (NCBI taxonomy): Eukaryota > Metazoa > Arthropoda > Insecta > Orthoptera > Tettigoniidae > Anabrus > Anabrus simplex. The sequence continues at coordinate 71,077,861 of NC_090272.1, read as the reverse complement.
ATCACATTGTGCCAGAAAAGCAAGCTCTAAATTACACTTCGTAGGAGTCTCAGCTCCAAAATACAAGAGTCTAGCCTCGAACAGGCAATCGGTCGCGTGACACACTTTTTTTTTGTTAGGTGCTTTACGTCGCACCGACACAGACAGGTCTTATGGCGACGACGGGACAGGACAGGGCTAGGAGTGGGAAGGAAGCGGCCGTGGCCTTAAGGTACAGCCCCAGCATTTGCCTTGTGTGAAAATGGGAAACCACGGAAAACCATTTTCAGGGCTGCCGACAGTGGGGTTCGAACCTACTATCTCCCGAATACTGGATACTGACCGCACTTAAGCGACTGTGACACCCTTAATTACACTAGGTAACCCATAAGGTGACCCACTTCAAAGTGTTCATACACTGCAGCCCCATGGTGGGCTTATCAATTGCAATGCTCCACAATAATATTAATAACTATTCCCAAAGGGAACCGAAACCAAGACACAGTTACCCTAAGAATAATTAAGAATACACAGAATACGAGGCCTCAAGGATAAAAAGACAAGGTTACACTTAGTATGCCTCTAACGAAAGGCAAGGAGGAGAAACACCAGCACTCCCTATAGACATTTCTGGAAGGAAGAGAACCTATAAATGGGCTTAAGACCCAATGACACATGGCTAATCTCATACTAAAAAGGGTGAATAAAGGTGGAACATTAAAAGCCAAGACAAGATATTCAAAATTTAGAGGTTGAAAACTTTAGTCACCCAATTCAAAAGTTGTTCAGTTCAGTTATGAATCTTGCTGCGAATGTTACTTTATCCGTGTTACTTGTACGACTGAGGGTCACCACTCGCGTTCCCTTACACTACATATTTCCCAGTTGGGAATAGAACTAGAGTCCGAAGACTGCGCAGAAGGTCCTACATTCCAACCACCAAAACACAAAATTACATTAAGAAACGGCTGAAATATTCCCCTCGAACTACCCGCAGGCACGATCGCATGTTTAGGTAAATTCTGCCATTACTTTGTATCGCCCCTGCCTCCCTACTGTAGCCTCCTTCAAGTCGCACTCTCAAACACTGGAGCAATTCAGACAAGACGGCCCTAAAGTGCCCTCCTTATAGTCTATAGTTCCGTAGAGGAAAGTTCCAGATTAAATTAACTACAATATGCTGATAGGCTGAATTTCCATACATACCCCCAGGTTTGATTGGCTAGAGAACATAGTTACAAGCATGCGATAGGTAGATTACAATAGAGGAGGAACCAGCTTAAGTGCTGACAACTTCGGTACATTAAAAAAACAATCCTAAAAGTTACCAACTCCCAAAACACAAATTTATCTGGCAGTTAGTTGATTTTTAGTCCACCAGATATCATTGACAAATATATGGCAGAGCCATCTCACCATCGAAGAAGAAAGTTTTTGAAAGTTTTTTAAAAGTTCATGTCCGCTGGCATAGATGGGCGTACAGCTGGGGAAGGTGTATCCCTAGTACAATAACTATTCAACGAATCACTCTACAATGAGCAAGTGAATTTAGAAGTTCACGTTAATTTGCAACTCACTTCGAGCAAAGAGAACGCGTAAAGTGATGAGCAAGATTCTAAGAAGCTAAGTCAACTCTAAACACTGATGGAATAAGAAGGTAAATATTTGGATCCCAGAAACGAATATGCAACACGTGTGAAATATAGCACTTCATTCAGAAATCCCGAGTCACAAGTGACGTCATTTGATAATATAATCCCGTTCGAAGTTCAGGTACAATGGGACAGGTAGGAAACCAATGTGTCGAAATAATTAATGACATAATCCTCGCACTTCATCTCGACACACGACTTATGCTACTAGAGATTGTACCTTTCTTGCAATACATGTCAAGACGTGTTAATATTTCTGACACATGAAGATAAAGTGGTAATACATGTTAAAACATATTGCTGTATCATCATAGTACGCACACACATGGACTTCGGATTGATGTGTTCACTTCCTGTTTTGATAAATTTGCCGCACTTCAGCGACTGCAGTTATCGAGCTCGGTAGTGAAATTCTATGGGGCAGGCCTAGCGTTAGAACGTTGGTGAACAAATAACATTTTGCTGAAAAACCCAAGATGACAACTAACACTGCATTGACGGAAGAAGGGAAGAAAAATCACAGCGAGAGGATGAAATATTCTGGGAAGAGAAAAAAAAAAAGCAACTTCACCTGCTAAATAAGTTGCAAGCTCCCATATGCACCCCCCCACCTAACCGCACGGCCAACTCGCCGGTCAAAATTAAATTATAAGCACTGTTATTATTTATTTATTTTATTATGATTTAATCCCCTGACTCAGCGAGGGATCTCATCTCTACCGCTTCAAGGGCAGTGCCAGGAGACATTTGGTCGGGGATACGGCTGGGGCGGAGGACCAGTACCACCCAGGCGGTCTCACCTGCTATGCTGAACAAGGGCCTTGTGGAGAATGAGAAGACTGGAAGGGATGGGCAAGGAAGAGGGTACGAAGTGGCCATGGCCTTAAGTTTGGTACTATCCCAGCATTTGCTGGGAGAAGTAGGAAAACCATTGAAAAACCACTTAGAGGATGGCTAAGGTGGAAATCGAATCCCCCTCTACTCAGATGACCTGCCGAGGCTGAGTGGACTCCGTTCCAGCCCTCGTACTACTTTTCAAATTTCGTGACAGAGCCGGAAATCGAACCCAGGCCTCCGGGAGTGGCAGCTAATCGCACCACTAACCACTACACCACAGAGGCACTGCTACCGTACAAAAGTATTTTTTTTTTTTGCTAGTTGCTTTACGTCGCACCGACTCAGATAGGTCTTATGGCGACGGTGGGACAGGGAAAGGCTAGGAGTGGGAAGGAAGCGGCCGTGGTCTTAATTAAGGTACAGCCCCAGCATTTGCCTGGTGTGAAAATGAGAAACCACGGAAAACCATTTTCAGGGCTGCCGACAGTGGGGTTCGAACCTACTATCTCCCGAATACTGGATACTGGCCGCACTTAAGCGACTGCAGCTATCGAGCTCGGTTACAAAAGTATGATGTAGGCTTATACGTTATAATAAACTTGATCGATCTGGGTATTCATAAATAAACAACAAATGAAAATTACCAAAGCACGCAACATAATCAAAATGTGTATCCGCAGCCCGTTAGTTTGTTGTGTTAGACTAAGGCCACACGAGGGCAGCAAATACAGTTGCACCAAGCAGCAAAAACTGTACCACAGCAATTGCTGCTGCTGGATGCCACACGGCGGTAGCAAATGCAGTTGTAGCACAGTTGCTGCAGAGCAAGGAACACCTGTTGTTCCCGAAGATCTGAATTGTGCCGGCTGCCGAAGCCTGTCGCACTCCTCTGGGGCAATGATTAATGAATTACAGATGAAATGAAATGATACTGGAGAGTGTTGCTGGAATGAATTATGACAAGGAAAACTGGAGTACCCGGAGAAAAACCTGTTCCGCCTCCGCTTTGTCCAGCACAAATCTCACATGGAACGACCGTGATTTGAACCACGGAAATCTCGCGGTGAGGGGCCGGCGCGCTGCCGCTTGAGCTACGGAGACTTTCCTATTATTATTATTATTATTATTATTATTATTATTATTATTATTATTATTATTATTATTATTATTATTAATCTTGCTGCGAATGTTGCTTTATCCCTGTTATTTGTACGACTGTGGCGGTGCTGACAAAAAACAAAGTGATGGATTCATCCTATTATCAGTGAAAGGTTAACGAAGGGTAAATTTGTCCTTATTCATGAGAACCTGAAGCTTTACCCATACACATTTTTTAAATATTATCGAATGTCATTGAACTCGTTTCACGATCTATTGTCAGTTATAAGTGGCGAAATGTCGTCGTTCCTGTTCATTGTAATTATATACAATCTTGTACTACGAAATAAACATGTAACTTTCCTAATCGGGAAACGAGGGCCCATTTTCAATTAATGCGGGGTCCCCCCGAGCTTCTTAGCGCCGCTACTGGAGTATTGTACAAACATAGGTGGGTACTTCTCCACTTCTAGAATGACACGTTCACTATCCACATACTCCATATTTCGTAAATGTACTATTGCCATATACGTGATGAACGAAAACGAAATACACAGTAAATACCGTCTCTTGTGTCCAACGGCTTAGAAAGAAATGGGCTCTGGCCTATCCCTTCGACAGCAAGACCCTGAACTGCTTCCGGCGAACTGCATTGACTGGCAAGTGTGGCCCATCACATTGCAACACAAGGTTAACATTTTTTCTCCTGTATTTGCTGTAGACCTCCAACAGCATTAACTGCTCGTGTGGCCGTAGCTTTACTGCGTGAAATCTCGCCTCAAAAATGCACAACACTAATTTGGACGAAACCGGCCACACACAGTGTAATTTCCCGACAGGAGACACGATACAAAGCGCGTCTCGAAAGGTCGCCCGCTCGAGAATAGGCCCAGGTCCATTTTGTTTGCGTGTTTTCCCGTACACTGCCTCGCCGCACTTACGAAATGTAGACGCTGCGGTATTGTGCTCTTGTTTGAACATTGCGCGTACCCCATCTGCGTTCGTTTTGTACTTTCACTTTGCAAAATGGAATTAAACAGTGAATTACTAATTTTAGAAGGGATGATGTATTTGTTTTGCTGATAGCATGTTTCAACAAACAGGATAGCATTTCAAATGAGTTCACAGACATTGCGTTTGCGTTTGGTCACCCACTTCGTCCAGCTGCGTGAAAAACACGCAGAAATCCAGAGTGACAAAACGCAAGTGTAGCCACCTACCCCGTAGGTCGTTCAGCTGAGTGAAAAACACGCAGTAACGCAACTTGAAATCACGAAGTGTGTCCCTAGCCTTAACTGGGAATAGAAAAGGGAACCCTTTGAGCCAGAGACAATTACGCTGATCATTCGGCCAAAAAGCCAGATGGCAGTAAAACAGATCTCATAATTTGAAAGATAGTCTACGATGTTCTTATTTAACTAGGTACTGTATTTTAATGAAAAAATGCAACAATCCATTTTGCAAAATGCTAGTATCATGCAGAATTCTCCCTGCAAAGATTGCGAAATCAGTTATTTAAGAAATTATTAATATTATTTGCTTTGCGGCCCACTAACTACTTGTGCGGTTTTCGGTGACGCCGAAGTGCCGGAATTTAGTCCCACAGGAGTTCTTTTACATGCCAGTAAATCCTACCGATACGAGGCTGACGTACTTGAGCACCTTCAAATACCACCGGTCTGAGCCAGGATCGAACCTGCCAACGCCTCAACCGCCTTAGCCACTCGGCGCGGCTATTCAAGAAAGGCAGCACGGTAGTCGACATTTCACACCTGACAAGTGTTAACGGAATCAAGTAAGAATGAAGCCATATCTTCTAATGCTGTTTCAAGCTTACTCGTCGCAGTTCAGTGACATTCGTACAGCTTTCTCTGAAGGTCACCGCAGTTGGAAACGCGTCAATGGATACGACGTTTTAATTTATTTTACAATTTGTTTTACGTCGCACCGACACAGACAGTTCTTATGGCGACGATGGAACTAGAAAGGGCTAGAAGTGGGCAGGAAGCAGCCGTGGCCTTAATTAAGGTACAGCCCCAGCATTTGCCTGGTGTGAAAATGGGAAACCACGGACAACCATGACAGTGGGGTTCAAGCCCACTATCTCCCGAATACTGGATACTGGCCACAGTTAAACGACTGCAGCTATCGAGTTCGGTGATAAGACGTTTTGGAAATGATAAAATTACGTCCCTGTTGTTCGAAACATTCATTCATTCATTCATTCATTCATTCATTCATTCATTCATTCATTCATTCATTCATTCATTCATTCATTCTTCTTCTTCTACGACCGCTTTTCCCACACCTTCTGAGGTTGCGGGTGCGAACTGAGTCGCACATGTGGATCTGGCCCTGTTTTACGGCAGGATGTCCTTCCTGACGGTAGCGGTATGTGGTGGGTTTTAGTTAGAGCCCTGCGCGGATATACAAAATAATACCCGCATCCGCGAAATTATTATCCACAGATAATTTAAATATTTTAATACAGTATATTACACCCAAGGTATTGAAATTGATAGATCAGTTTACATAATACCTAACCTAACCTAACATAACCTAACCTAACCTAACCTAACATAACATAACACAACATAACATAACATAACACAACATAACATAACATAACATAACATAACATAACATAACATAACATAACATAACATAACATAACATAACATAACATAACACAATAGGCCTGACACCTGGCACCAGGAACCTATACAATCACAGGTTTATGAGAGATTTTCTCTTGCCACAACTACCGACGTATCGACCTTTCTTCCTTCCTTCCATTAATTTAGGCTTAGGTCAGATTTACGGCTTTATGGTCTCCAAGTTCTTTATATATATATCACTATTCTCCCATACCACCGCCAAGAGTCGCCTAACCATAAACAAAAACAAGAGTATACATAAGTGAAAAAAAATCATTATTTTGAAATTATCAGTAAAATTATCCGCACTGTCATACAGTTTGTATCCGCCAAGACATTAACTTCGCAGATATCCGCGGATTTTCCGTGCAGGGCTCTAGATGTAGTCATTACCGCGTGTTTCTGTGGTGGTTGGGAGTGTGGTGTGTTGTGTGGATATGAAGAGGAGAGTGTTGGAGAAGAATTAATTAGACACGATTCAAGTCACCGACCCGGCCGGGAATCGTAACCCGCGATCCTCTTTCTCAAACACCCAAAATCTCACGCGTGCAAATCGAGGCGCAAGAGCTGCGTGCACTGTGCATCGGTTCCACTCGGCTCGGCTCGGACCAACGCTTCGTCTCTGGGTTACTCGGCTAAGCTCGGCTCAACTCGACTCGGATTTGGAGCGCTACGGAGCAAGTGAGGAAGAGGAAGACAGGGGGAGCGAGCGAGATAGGCGTGGGGAAAGAGAGAGACAGCGCCATTGCTCCAAATCGAGGAGTGGGGGTCTGCACTCTGGGCAACCAAGCGGAATCGTGCACAGTGCATGAACCAGGCGCATGCACCCTGAGAGGACCTGCTCTAAACCGAAGGCTTCAACGGTGACCATTCCGCCGAAGAGTTGGAGGTTCGAAACATTAATTAATTAATTAATTCATCCCACGTCCAGATCAACTGAAAAGCTTACAAAATCCGCAGATGCCGTGGCTTTGGATTGACTTCGAATAGATCTAGAATTAATATTCAAGCTCTTACGGCACTTTTTGGGGGATATCTTTTCAGTTTCAACTTAGTTAATTTGTGAATGTTAGGTTTTTCAAGCTGCCGACACTAATTTTGAATAAATAAATGTATAAACTACCTGAAAAAGAACAAGTAACAGCATTTTACCTGGCTGAACGAGTGATTCATAATGAACGAATCATTGCACTGAACGACTGAATCATGATTCAGTGAATGAAATGAATCGACTCGCTTGTGAATCGAAAGATGAATCGAGAGATGGCAGCCGCAACTCGTTCCTTGGTTCCTCGTTCGTTCTGATTCATATCGCCAAATCGGGTATCCACCATTTTTGAATCAATGACAACTTATGAAGAACGACTCTGTTACTTTTTTATTCAACCTGAACTAAAAGTCCGGTTCACAAGTCAAATACTCCTAAACTAACCTTACAGGATTTTTTTTTAAATATGAAATTATCACGTCGTTTCAAGTCACACACTTCACGGAACTGTAGTATACACTCGACTTCCAGCTCGTTGCGAAATATTAGGTTAAGTTTACTTCAAGGTTCCCGTTCCCGTTCTCGTGAACTACTCTGAACTAACGTGTGGAACAATGCCACAAAAATGTTCATATCTACTACAAATTTCAAATTCGATTGTCGTATGGTTTCGAATGATAGCTACTTAAGTTTAGAAAGTATTAGTCGGACAGTTGTGTACCATTTTTCGACTATATCTTCTAAAAAAGTATGGTTCATCTGAGTCTATGGTTTCGCTTTCGGCTCTCCGTCACGTGGCATTCGAATGAACGAATCAAATGAACGACTCAAATGCACGAATAATTTTAGTGAATCGTTTCAAATGCATCGGCTCTTCTAAATGAATAAGATTCCCCATCTCCACTAACAAACAAACAAGCAAAAAAAAAAAAAAAAACTTTTTCAATCGTAAATACCAGCGTTTCGCCCCGGTGTAGCAGTGGGCTCATCAGTTGAATTGCCACACCTTTCCAAGACGCTGGCGGCTAGCGCGCCGTTGAGACACTACTGCAAGTCTCCTCTGTAAGACAAAGCAGTGTTGGTGCGCTAGCGGAAGTATACAATAAATGCCTGACTGTGGCTTTTGTATCTATTTAGATATTGCGTGCGGCTGTGAGCTTGCATCCGGGAGATAGTAGGTTCGAATCCCACTATCGGCAGCCCTGAAGATGGTTTTCCGTGGTTTCCCATTTTCACAGCAGGCAAATGCTGGGGCTGTACCTTAATTAAGGCCACGGCCGCTTCCTTCCAACTCCTAGGACTTTCCTATCCCATCGTCGCCATAAGACCTATCTGTGTCGGTGCGACGTAAAGCCGCTAGCAAAAAAAAAATAATAATAATAATAAAAATTAGAGATTTACAATTGTGCAGGGTTCGCCGAGTCTACTCCAGTCTTCTAGAAATCATCGCATTCGCACAGTGTGTTTGATCCCACAGATACCGGTCTGCAACTCTGAAGATTAGTTTAATATCTCGTTTGATCTCCAGCTGGTTCAGAGACCTCTTTTACTGGGTAAGAGACATCCTTCCCACGGGCAAGTTCTTCTTTGATATGCAACAGCACGTCTGTAGATACGACCTTCTATTCAGCGATACGGCCAGTTTCTTGGGGGCCTTGGAAGGCGTGTGAGTGACCTTGAAAGGAAACTCCTCCTCGATCTTAAAAGAAGATGATCTAGAACAGCCACCCGCAAACTCTTTATGCCCCACCCCAGCCAACTTCTCGAACACACAAATTTTTATGCACCCATCTTTCTTTCTTCGCTCAACTCGTGCAAAAACTTGGCCCATGTGACCTTCTGTTTGGGCCTTTCTATAAAATAAATAATGACAAATAAAAATAATGACTGACTCCTTGGCTAAATGGTCAGTTTAGAGAGAGTCCCGGGTTCGATTCCATGCAGGGTCAGGGATTTTAATCGCGTTTGATTAATTCTTCTGGCTCGGGGACTGGGTGTTTGTGATTATCCCAACATTCTCCTCTTCAAACCCACACAACACACCACACTACCAAACATCACATAAAAACGCAATAAGAATTACATCCCTCCACATAGCGCTGGCGTCAGGAAAGGCATCCGGCCGTAAAACAAGGTCAAATCCACATGTGCAACACAGTTCGCACCCGCGAACCCACAGGTGTAGGAAAAGCAGAATAATAATAATAATAATAATAATAATAATAATAATAATAATAATAATAATAATAATAATAATAATAATAATAATAATAATTGTACCAGGCGGTACACCTCCACGACGCAAGTTCAAATCTTGCGCCAATTGAAACTCCTCTACAGGAGAAGCTCTGAACTTTACAACTGAACTAGTTCTACGGTTTATCAGAAGATGTCACTGAGTGTTTTTGATTTACTTTTGTTTTTCAGTGATCAAGAAGTGTGGACATTCTCTAACAGATGTCTCTACAAAAAACTATGAACTAAGAAATTTAGTTTTGTTTTTACTATATTTTGTTCTGTTATCTTTGGGTTGGCAACATTAATCCTTTCTATCCGCCTGTTTTGAATTTAGCCAATCTCAAATTTCTTTAATTTATTTCCAACCAATCATATATGTCTTCTTCGACATGGATATGTTGCTCTAAGCTATCCAATAAAGTTGAGGGGGTATGTCTACTCATTGCTGAAAGGTCTCGAATTTTCCACGAGAGTATAAAAACGGCTGATTTTCTTGTCTCGGTGCTACTAGTATAACATCTAATTCAGTGTGTGGATATGTAGCAGGGGGCGGGAAGCGCCTCTTTCTTCTAGCAGCAGTTCTTCTACAAGGTAATGGCCTTTTAACATCTTTATTTCTTGCTAGCTCAGCAGTTTAACTCTCGGGGAGGGTTCGAATCCTTTAATATGTAACCCATCTTGTTAAAATGTAAATTCCTTTCTGTCTATGTAAAACCTACAAATCTCTTTCACTGTAAAGCGGGGATAGAGAGTGCTTTTCTCTCTCGAACACCCCTTCATTTCGAAACTGAGGTGACCACGTTTTCATAACCGTTTCTTCTCTTCATTAATGTATTGAAGTTCTCATACGGGTCACCTCCCTAGCTTGGGATTAGCCCCTGTGTACCGGCCTAGAGCCACTTAGGTTTTAAAGGTGTTATTTGGAGTTCAAGTTCACGCCTCCAGTTCCTTCTGTACTTTGGGCCAGTAACTCATCCTGATGTTTTGTTTTCTTCATGCCAAGGCCCTGTAGGTTGGGTATTAGATACCCCTGTTTCACTGTATGTGTGCATTGAGGGCAGTTACGAGTAAGGGTTGTTGTGGCCTTTGATAAGGCTGGTGAAAAAAATAAAAAACATAAAAAAACGAGAGCAGGTCAGCTCCTTTCGGTATTTTGGAAAGTGCCTCTAGGAGGCCTGACATTGTTAAGCGGGAGCAAGAGCTCCAGGTACTGAAGGGGTTTTCTGCCCTTTGTTGAATTGTGGGTGTGAGCTGGGAGCTCAGACTTTGGGGCTTGTAGCCCAGAATTATAAAGTTGCTGTGTACCTGATTTAACTGTTGTTATTTGTTGTACGCTCAAAATTCTATGTTACCATTGTTAAGTTTTGAAAATATAATCTTTGTTAAAGTTTTAAATTAACTTTAATTTTGTAGTTGAGACCTATTCCAGCCTGCACCTTCTTTCACCTCTAACTACCACGGATATCTCCGTAACAATAATAATAATAATAATAATAATAATAATAATAATAATAATAATAATAATAATAATAATAATAATAACATTTTGCTATTTGTTTTACGTCGCACCGACACAGATAGGTGTTATGGCGACGATGGGAGAGGAGAGGGCTAGGAATGGGAAGGAAGCGGCCGTGGCCTTAATTAAGTTACAGCCCCAGCATTTTCCTGGTGTGGAAATGGGAAACCACGGAAAACCATCTTCAAGGCTGCCGACAGTGGGGTTCAAACCCACTATCTCCAAAGACCCGAACTAGAGTATAGTTCCAGTGTATGGGACCCTCACCAGGATTACTTGATCAAGAACTGGAAAAAAAAAAATCCAAAGGAAAGCAGTTCGATTTGTTGTTGGTGATTTCCGACAAAAGAATAGCGTTACGAAAATGCTGCTGGGAAGATTTAGGAGACGAGCTACTACTTCCACTATACGCAACGTCGACATTTAATGGGGTAGAATAGTTATCTCTATGTCCGTCCGCTCAGGAATTAGCCCTGTACTCATTTTTGATGTAGGATGAGTGAACCTCAAGGCCATGTGCCTCTCTGGAATTGGAAATCTCATTCTAATTTTTTTCGACTTCCCTTCCTGACGGGGATAGAACACACGTCCTTCCAGGAGAAAGGAGGAAGCCTCTGCTACCTCAGAAAAAGTAACTTCTGCAATTATTTTTTGGGATTAACTATCTTACATATTACATGCATTTTTCCCACCTCCGCAGTAACATTGTGACTGGCGTCTTCGTGGGCCCTGGTTCGATTACCGCTACTGCCAGAAATGTAAGATTGGTAGGAGTGCTTGTATGTGGGTAAAACGGTACATCCAGCTTACTCCTATTGGGGAGTGTGTCTGAAAATAGCTGCACCACCTCGGGAAGAGGACATGGTTCCTTGGCTGAATGGTAAGCATCTCAGAAGGCCTCGGCTTCAATTCTCGACCGGATCCGGGATTTTAACCGTAAAGGTTTATTCCCATGGATCGGGAACTGGGTGTCCATGATGTCCAAAACATTCCTGCAACTCTCACATCACAAAAATCACTATCCTAAGCAACAATAACACGCAGTTTCCCAGATATGGCAGATAAATCGAGAGCAAGAGCTCCAGGTACTGAAGGGGTTTTCTGCCCTTTGTTGAATTGTGGGTGTGAGCTGGGAGCTCAGACTTTGGGGCTTGTAGCATTATAAAGTTGCTGTGTACCTGATTTAACATTCGAGTCTCTCGCGTAGCTCGCCTATATATTCAAGAGCTGAGAGGCAGACACTACCCAGTTCATTTCAGTACAACGCCAGTTCGGTAGTGGTTCGTCGTGATTAGTGCGTGAGAGTCGTCTGCGGAGAAATAATTTTGATAAAGTGAGCAGTGAAACGCAGTGATTTATTAAAGTCTGTGAATATATGTGGAAATAATCACCATCTGAATGAGATGTTAGCGTGTACAGTGTGCCGCTAATTAATAAAATAGGAACGGTACGAAACCGCAATAACCGATGTCCGTGTGTAGAAGAGGTCGTACATCGAGCCTCCTATGTGTCTAAGCTAATACGGCTCAGTTAACATATATAGGGACGTACTTAGCGAAGTGTGTGGAACGAGCGTGCTCGATATAAATGTGAATTACCAAGAAAGTCAGTGAACGGCTCATTGTCGACCCCATTGAGGACAGTGCCACGTCAAAGTAATCCGTAGTGCAGTTGAGAGCTCGACTTACGGCTAAGTGCAATAGAACAGGCCTGAACTAGCATCATGAAATACGAGAATGCTAATACATTAGTGGCCTAACCACTGTCGTTTCTAGGGAAACTAGTGAAATTTCTGGGCCTATGATAGCTGCCTACAAGAAGAATAGATAAATGAGAAGGGATTAATGTCGGGCTTCTGGGACATTAACGGCATTGGATTGGAATGCTCGTACTATTGAGCAGATCCAACCATATATTCAAATTGTGATGTGTAGTAAACTAACGCATTCACATGAGATAACTTCCCCTCATTTACATGTCTATGAGAACGTCGACATCCAGCTGAATGCCAGAGTTTTGCCTGTGTACCGGAGAGAACGAGACATCTAGCTGTTTGCCGGAATTTTGCCTGGTAGCAGAGAACGTCTGGAACGTCGCTGTCATGTGCGTGACCTGCCAGGACGTCATCACAGGTCTTCGCATCGCTGATGACGTGATGGAAGCCGAGTAAACCATGGTTGCCTCCCTGTAAAGCTGTGTTCGCGGTATCCAGAAAGGCTGAGTACACTTCCAAAATATTAAGTAGCTTTGAAAGTCGTTTTCCTATTGTAAATTTTAAAGGTAAAGTTGCATGCAGATATAATGCAGATCGCCAATATCCTACTTCAGATGGATAATAATAATCTCATTTCTTTTTGGTTTTTATTAAATACAGTCGTCATGGTTTGGGAATAACCATATTTTACTTCCATTTTTTTGTATATAAGGGTTAGTAATGCATGACGTAATTATAAGGACTTTAGCTTAATTAAGTGTGAAGCGCTGTCAAGTAGAGAGGGCTTAAATATTCTGTAAAAATGACTCCAGTTATCATCTTTCCATAGCATATACGAGTCATCAAGATTTTTCAGTAATTCATATTTTTTGGTGCGCTTCACCTGGTAGAGATCCCTCCTAATTAGTAACTAAGGCACCTGGAACAAGGCATCGAGACAGTGGGTATATTACATCGTTAATTAATTAGTTCGCGAATGCGTAAGTTAATTTGGACCCTGGTGGCAGGAGATCATCAATAAATCTGCATCGTGGTCGATGTACCGAAAGGAGAAACGAGATGGCTGAACAGGCTGTAGCCATAATATATAGTGTGAAATGAAAATGTGAAGTTCCCTTGGAATCTGTCATTAAGATCCGCGAGGTGCATATCGCGATGTGAATATGTTGATTACGGCCGGAAATAGGGCCGAGATTTGTGGCGATGCCATTGTGGCCCGAGAGAAAGAAGTGAGATAGATTATTTGCCGTGAAACCATTGTCCGAGAAGGCTTAGTGGACCACTCTTTGGAAGTGTGTCACGGGCAGCTTACAGCTGGAGTTTTATGAGCCCCTTTATGAAGGCGTTTTCTTCAGTGAAATAGAACAGATACAAGTGGCGAGTTTCTTTCCTTTCGGCACAGAGATTACGTGTGTTAATTTAAATAGAGCCAACGTCGCAAAGATTCCAAATGAGCATTAAAGGAAGGATCCCTCCAATTTCTTTTCTTAATTATTTACAGCGTGCAGGGAATTCCAGGTTAGATATACCCCGTTTCAGGAGACCCTGGGTTCGTCCAGGAGACAGTGAAAGTTTATGTTCACTGTTACCAACAGCGGGTGGCTTGTACCATCTGTGATTCATTGTGTGTGTGTGAAATGTATATATTCTTGTCCATTTATTGCAGGTAGTGCTATGATACTTTGTTTATGATGTCTGGTATTGAAGTCGCTAAGTGCTTGTCCATAGGTAGCAACGTTGTGTAAATAATGTCCTGATATATGTATTGATAAAAATCCTAATGAAATGAGCGTGTTTATTATACTGCATATTTGGCAACGTTTAACTTAAGGAAGTGTTGTAACGCGACTTTCAAAGGATTGGGAGTGTAAATTGTCTATTTCAGTTCATCCGATTCTAGCAGACTTATATCATAATTGGATACAATTTGAATATATTAATTCTCGCCAGGTAAACAGATTTACAGCGGGGTGTGTCCATACTGATTAAATATGTGTGTGATTTAATGTAAGTGTAGAGTGAAATAATTCGAGAGGAAGCGCCCCTCTAAATCTGAGATAGTGTAAATAACCCAAGAGGGAACGCCTTCTTAAGTTTGAATATTTGAACGTATAATGAAGTGTAGAAAAAGACTGCCGAACATTTAAACGTCAAGATCACCCAAATTACTGTATGTAAGGTGTTTGTATGGCATATCCATGTAAATAATATGTGTTTCACTAGTATAAGTAAAAATTTGTTATACAAGATATAGTTTCTTCTCATTAGTAATGAAATAGTATTCCTCTCATAATTAACTTTTCCCCCTACTACAGAGACTATTACTAAAGAACTTACCGCCCCATCGGACGGTCTACAGACCCGAAAATGCGATACCGACTCGCCTAGCGAATTATTCTAGTTGGGGAGGGTGAGGCTTCGACAACCGGGCTGAGTTCGAAGCTCACCGATGGTGCTCCATTCTAACGTCATATTATGGACAATGGTAACTGGTTCATGTACAGATGCCTTGGAAAGGTACATTACCAAGTACTTAAATAATGCCAAAACATGCGTAATTTTCTAAATACCAAAAATGTATAACATTATTGTTATTATTACATACCGTACATCTTCAAAATGGACTGGTTTTAACTTTTTTTCTTACGTCGCACCGACATAAACAGGTCTTATGTCGACAATGGGATACGACAGCGCTAGGACTGGGGAGAAAGCAATCTTGACCTTAATTAAGGTATAGCCTCAGCACTTACACGATGTGAAAATGGAAAACCACGAAACATCATTTTCAGGGCTGCCAACAGTGGTATTTGTACCCAGTATCTCACAAACGCATGTTCCATCATTTTGGAATGGTATAGCCTTTCAGCGTTCAGTCCGCAAGCCTCCACAATTCTCTACTTCAGGGCCTCTCAGGGTGCATGCACCTGGTGTATACACTGTGCACGGTGCAAAAGATGACTTCGCTTGGTTGACCAGAGTGCAGACCCCCACTCCTCGATTTGGAGCAATAGCGCTGTCTCTCTCTTTCCCCACGCTTGTCTCGCTCGCTCCACCTGTCTACCTCTTCCTCACTTGCTCCGTAGCGCTCCAAATCCACGCCGAGTTGAGCCGAGCTTAGCCGAGTAGCCCAGAGACGAAGCGTTGGTCCGAGCCGAGCCGAGTGGGACCGATGCATTGTGCATAGGAACTCTGCTCCTCAGTTTGCACGCGTGAGATTTTGTGTGCATGAGAAGCCCTGCTCTACTTTCAACTAGCTCTGTGGCCCTGTCATTTAATTATTAAAAACTGAGTCTAACCAGTCTAGTTCTCTTACCCTCCATAGCCAAGTTTGTTATTCTCTTAGCTAACTTATCCTCCTACACTCGTCTCACATTACCACATCAGGGAAGTCAGTTTATGCGTACAGCTCCAGCCATCGAGTTTATTCCTAAATTAGCCGTTATCTCCTCATGCCGAGTACCTTCCTGTAATTGTTCCCACCTGTTTGTACCAACAACATTCTCGGTACTTTCAAGTCTGTCTCTTCTAACTCATGAATAAGATATCCCTTCCCCCAGTGAAACTGCCTTACAGCAAAGACGTACTGATAACAGGCCGGGTAAAGATAGTTTCGTCAGCATAGGCTAAAGTTGATCGCACCTGCGAGCTCACTGCATTAGCTCTGCTGCACCTTGATTCAGTCTCACTTACTACTGTATACTTGTGCTTCCATCCTGGAAGAATACACACATCCTAAGTACTCTGAATGATCCACATGTTCCAGTTTTGTGTTCCCTACTTGGTATTCAATCCCCTTCGATTTCCTCGCTGATTTTCATATTATTACGAGGATATCTGGAATTTGCACTCATAGCAAATATACTTCCATTTTAATATTGTATAGACTCACTTCTACCTGCTCTTCGTTAGGAGTGGCTGACTCGTGTCATTCCACTGTTGAAGACTACATTTTTCACAGGATCTTAAATAATTTTTCACATCTACTGCAAAGCTACACTCTTCAAACTTGGCAGATCTATCGAAGTTGGTCCCATGACATGAAAGTACATCTCGATCACGGCATGTTGGATTGCTATTTCCAAATAACAGGCACGAATCTCCTAGCAAGAAAGCTCCTTCGTAAAACATGGCTGCGTGTTCCCATCCTCCTATATACAGCACAGAGTAAGTCGCTGTCACCTAGCGACAATATGTCCAAGATCGATCCAATCTTGGTGCGGCTTTGCAATTAAATTACATAAAATTACTTATCATAAAAACAACCTATCGGAATTCGTTCAAACCACTTCCTAAACACTCTTAAGAGTAATAAAAACAAATTGTGAAATTTTTAGCAAAATCGGTCCAGTAATTTTGAGTCAATTCGAGACAGATGACAAACAAACAAACATTCGTTTGTTTATATAATGTATATAGACTAGCAAATGTACCCGTACTTCGCTACGATGTTCTACATTGTATACGGATAACGAAGTCAAATACTGTACATGCTGTGAATAAGATTTTTTTAAATTGCATGTCTCTTAGCGTTAGCCATAAACAGCAGGGGGAGATTCCCATGCGTTGTTTCCATTGTAGAGTGCGAGTTGCGGAGCTGTGATGGTAACAGCAGGCTCACTTGCCTACTGCCATTCGCAATCGAGTAGGCAAGTTTTAATTGTAATGGCAGGCCCCGTTACCTATTGCGCGGTCACAATCGATCTGGAGAATTTTTGTTACAATGGCGGAGCCTCTTTCCTACTTCCAGACAGATTACAGTCGAGGAGTTTTTATTATAATGCAGACACCTTCCCCACTGCCAGTCAAAATAAAGTTGTGCTGTTATCATAATAAGCCAGGCCCCTTTCCTTAATATCAGGCACACCGAATTGGTGAGTTACCATTATAATAGCAGACCACTATGTCTAATGCCAGTCATATTTTAGATAGGTAAACTTGTTTAGAATGGTAATGGCGGGCACACTTGCTTTCTCCCAAATACAATCGGTTAGGGGAGTTTTGAACCAAATTGCATGCTTCCTTGACTTCTGCCAGTCAAAGTCGATATGGAGAGAAATGATTACGACAGCAGACGCCCTCCTGCTGAGAGTCATTACCGATTTGTAAAATATTAACTATAATGAGAGACACAACCTTTCTACATCGCTACAAATCGACTTCAGTGAGTACATACAGATCGACATACGAAGTATATGCATGTTTACAATATTGCAAACCTTCATTTACAGAGTAACTGCGGCTAAACGATATGTCACATCGACAAACGGACTGTACCATAAGACACCACATTTAGCGGTCTAAATGGATGGTCTTATGATATTTTCTCCTATCTCATCTATTTATGGGCCGATCCTGGCTCAGTCCGGTGGTATTTGAAGGTGCTCAAATACGTCAGCCTCGTGTCGGTAGATTTACTGGCACGTAAATGAACTCGTACGGGACAAAATTCCGGCATCCCGGCGTCTCCGAAAACCGTAAAAGAGTATGGGACGTAAAGTAAACAACATTATTATTATTATTATTATTATTATTATTATTATTATTATTATTATTATTATTATTATTATTTATGGGCAAGATCGAGATAGAAACGTTGAATAAGGTGGCATTTGGGTAAGGTTTTCTCACAGTGCCTTATTTTTGAATACTTATGTCACAGGTACAAACAAAGAAATTGGCTCACATATGGATACTGGGTGGGTCAATGTTCGTGTAGAATTAGATGATTCTATCTTTCGCATAAGTGATTCAAACTATGAATTATACGTGTACAAAGTGCAAAATGTACGTACAATCGAGAAATTGGGAGTAATCCATCGTATAGGGAATAGAGATACGACAAAACGTCACAGTACCAAGGTTGTAGATCACTACAAATTGAATGGAGGTTGGGCCATCTGTTTTTGGATGCGACTTACCGTTTAGCCAAGAAATACCCCGAAACGAAGGTCTGCAACGACATTAAAATTGCCGCCATATCCCGATAATCATCAGGGATAAAAAGTGAAAAATTTAAAGATCTTGGAAGTTTTCTGTCGGTTGCAGGCTAAAACGTATAATTTTGCCTAATTTCAATTTACTAGCTCGTCTGCCAGATTGTGCTGCAATCTTGATTTTGGGCGAGGGGGTAAAATTTAGGACCTTCAGGATACTATAGCTAAAAAATATGCAGATCGTCATTATTACCCCTTAAACGGATAGTTGTACGAAAATTTCGCCAAAATAGTCAATGCACAGACACACGGTCGTTACGATTTTTTAAATATAGATAGATAAGGAATCTGCTCCACGTACAACACGTTTTGGGCTATGCCCGCTGGACTTAGCCTTCAAAACCGACCGTTCATGATATCTCCCTTATGAATCCTCCTATCGAGAAATGCACTTGAGGAAAAGTTTTAGAAATGGACTTCCATCAAGGATGGTCGATTTTCAATCAGATTTGTCTTGCATATATTGTGAGAGAGTAAAATCACTGTTTCGGTCCTCTAGAAAAACCCAGTCCATTGAGGGAATTTGAGATGGTATGAGCCTAAAACCCTGCCGTTGGACAGGTGGATGCTAAATATGAAGTTTGGTTGAAATATCTCCAGTAGTTTTCAAGTTATAAGAAATACGCTTTACAAGCATCCGGTCTTGAGTTAAGTCCGGTGGGACTTGTACCGAAAAACGGTCGGTTAATGATATCTCCCTTATTAATCCTAGTATCAAAATGATGCACATGAGATAAAAGGTTTAGAAATTGATTTCGATTACGGCAGGTAGTTTTCCATTAAGTTTGGCTGTGTATATTTTGTGGGAGTGCAAAGTCACGGTTTCGGTTTCGTATAAAACCCCAGTCGGTTCAGGGATTTAGAAACAATATTGGCCCTAAAACCTACCCAAGGACAGGTGGAATCGAAATATGAAGTATGAAGTTTTGGTAGAAATATATCCAGCAGTTTTCAAGTTATAGACAAACAGACAAACAAACGGACATGCAGACAGACACCAAAGCTAAAAATTATGCAGATGGTTATTGTTACACCTGAAACGGATAACTGTACGGAAATTTCGCTAAAATAGTCAATGTCGTTGCGATTTTCTTTATATAGATTATTATTATTATTATTATTATTATTATTATTATTATTATTATTATTATTATTATTATTATTATTGTACCGGGTGGTACACCTCCACGCCGCTAATTCAAACTTTGCGCCAGTTGAAATTCCTCTACTGGAGGAAGTCTGAACTTTATCTACTGTGTTAATTCTCAAGTTTCTCAGAAGATGTCCCTACTTGTAAATTTTGAAGTTTCTGAACTGGGTCGTTTTCGATGTATTTTTGTTTTGCCTGTAGTAAGAAGTGTGGACATTCTCTTCCAGATGGCACTACTGAAGGACTACAATTATGCATCCTAGTGCGAAGTGAAAGAACTGTGTTTTTGGAGAAATTTTGAATTCATAAGTTTGTTCTTTGTTAAATTTCTTTCAGTTATTGTTTAAGTTGGCAATATTAACCCTTTCTTTCCGCCAGTTTTGAATTCGACCAATAAGGAATTTCTGTAATTAACTTTCCACCAATAATGTGTTTCTTCTTCATCTAGTGTAGGGGTTGTCGCTGTTAGCCAATAAAATTCTTGTAGGAGGGTGTTCTCATTCCTGAAACGCCTCGAACTTTCCACGAGGGTATATAAACTGCTGATTTTCGGGTCTCCGGGCCACTTCAGTAACATCTATCAGTGTGTAAAGTACGTAGCAGGGGGCGGGAAGCGCCTCTTTCTTCGGGCAGCAGTTCAACCACAAGGTAATGGCCGTTTAATAACTTCTTTTCTTGCTAGCTCAGCAGTTTAACTCTCGGGGCAGGTCCGAAGCCTTTCTACCATGTAACTTTCCCCTAAAATGTAAAGACACTTAGTATCAATTCTATCTTTTTAAACTACATATTGGGATAGAGAGTGCTTAACCCTCTCGAGCTCCCACTCATATTGCATTGAGGTGAACTTATTTTCACTACCGTTTCTTCCTTAACGCAATGTAAATTGTCTCCTTCTATAAGTCACCTCTTTAGTATGGGATTAGCCCTTGCAGTAACGGCCTAGTGCCAAGTAGGTTTTATATAAAGTGCATTAGGAGTGCAAGAACGCCTCCTCTCAAGTTGGTATTTTAGAGGCCATGTAATTGACCTGTTTCTTTACTTAATAGGCCTCAGTAAGTTGGGTATTTTTACCCATGTTTTCATGTCCTTGGAGGACAGCTTGAAAGTGGAGTTTGGTGTGGCCTTTGATAGGCTTGAACTTAAGAGCGGGTTGCTCTTTCTAAAATTTTGTTTTCTGCGCGCCTCGAGGAGGCTTTACTGTGTAATTGGGAGCAGATGCTCCTGGGCATGATTGGGGTCTTCTGCCCCTTTGTTGAATTCTGTATATCGTAAGGTTGGGCTTACAGCTCAAGAATTGTGTGTCTGGCTCTCGGAGCCCAAATTCTGTAACTCTGTAATTGTACATTATCGATTTGTGTTTCGGCTACTGAGTACCTGTTCTATTTGTTATTTCTTAATCTTAAAAAGAAAATATAACCTTGTTAAATTTTATCTTAACTTTAATTTCGTATTTTGAGACCTGTTCACCCCCGCACCTTCTTTCACCTCTGCTAATCCACCAAACCTCGGTAACAATTATTATTATTATTATTATTATTATTATTATTATTATTATTATTATTATTATTATTATTATGTCCGGCTCCATGGCTAAATGGTTAACGTGCTGGCCTTTAGTCCAGAGGCCCCGGGTTCGATTCCCTGCCGGGTCGGGGATTTTAACCTTCACTGGTTCATTGTGTGTCGTTTTCAGCATTAGAATTCATCACAGATAGGGCCCCATTCTCATAGACGAGCAGGTCGCCTATACGGCGTCAAATCGAAAGACCTGCACTCGGCCTCTTCGGAGGCCACACGCCATTAAAATTATTATTATTATTATTATTATTATTGTTATTATTATTATTTCATCTAGCCATATTAGCATTAGTCATTACGTAGTTTTACTTTAGAGATATGGCAATCCCATATCATTATAATTTTATTACAAGCCATGAGATTTATTATCATTTTATAGGAATTATAGTAATAACTTCTGTGGAGTGCCAAGAATTGAGTCATTGACAAGTGCAAAAGGTTTATTACAAAACAGAAAAGTATATAGGCAAGGAAAATAATAAAAATAAACAACCCAAGACCTTTCAATAGCATTCGCGATATTAACATTAAATATCAATAGAAACTAGTTCTTACATAAACATGCGGATGTTTACAACCTTCCAACATGGGCAGATATCGTCAAGTTCAAAAGCTGACCGTATATATTCAGAGAACACGGATACCACCTAAGTGGGACAAATAAGAAATACATAAACTGGACTTTAAAATAATACACGGTCAAAAACATTGTCCTCACAGTTTTCACGTCTAAGATTTCAAGGGCGGTCATCCTAGTCTGTATAACAACTTCACAGAGTACTCAGATGCACTCTGATAGAAAGTTATATTGGCGCATACAAGGTTGTGAAACGGGAAAGAAAGGTTCCAGTTTCAATTTGCACAGAGTGTACAGAGTACCGCCGCCACTATGACGCCGTCGTACGTTTTGCTTGTTCTTTTTTTTTTTTTAATGCTGAGTAGAATAACCAGTTGGCTCGGCCCAGTGGAAAAGTACCATGGTACATAGAGATAGTTTCTTTCTTTCTTTTTTTGCAAGTCATACCTTATAAGGAGACTACTCTTCGCGAGTGCAAAACACGCAGCCTGAGTGCAGGTAGCGACTAGTCGCCAGGTAGAGAGATTATAGCATTTCGGGCCCATGTTTAGCTTCTCATAAATAGGGCAGGAGAAAAAAAAAGTTCTCACGGCAAGGACACTTGAAGGCAAACCATATGATGGCAACGAATGAATCCTTTAAAAGGATACGTGAACGTGACTCTTTTTTTCTTTGAATAGAGTAAGTTATGCGTTCCTAAACCCCAAAAAATACTGTGTATATTCCTGCAACCAATATGTACTGTAAATACGGTGGCACTACTGTCACTCCCCCTTGGAAGTGACAAACTCAGTACACTTCTTTAATTCCCTAAAAGTCCTTCTCCATAGCGTAACATCACTTTTAGCTGCCATCCTCGGTGGCCCGGGTTCAAATCCCGCTACTGCCAGAAATTTCAGACAGACAAGAGGCGGTATGTGGTTAAATAAGTAGTCTACATGCAAATCACCTCAACTGGGGGTGTGCCTGAAAAAAGCAGCACCACCTCGGGACGAGGACATGTGTTTCCCTTTTTCACTTTTAATTCCTAAAATCTACAAGGACGACATGCAAAAGTAGGAAATACAGTATGCAGTAAAAGTTCTGAATGTGGTCAGAAATCTGCCACTGCAACAACAATGAATGCAGCAAGATGGAGTTACAGCCCTCACAGCGGAGGGTCCACTTGCCCTCTGCAACGACACTTCCGAGATCGCTTAGTTTCCCGTAACTTTCTCACCCTCCCTACGGATCTCGCGCCCCCAGATGCCTATATCCGGTCATACTATTCTTTTTAAATTTTTATTCTTACAATTTTGCATGTTTTTAAAAACAATCTGCTGCTGGAACTAATATTTTCTCATTAACATTTCAGGTGTCTTGTCGTGATCCTTATTTTTTAAATTTGCTTTACGCCGCAGCGACACATATAGGTCTTATGGCAACAATGGGATAGGAAAGGACTAGGAGTGAGAGTGGGTGAGGAGTGGGTTCGAATCCCACTGTCGCCAGCCCTGAAGATGGTTTTCCGTGGTTTCCTATTTTCACCCCAGGCAAATGGGGTACCTTAATTAGGGCCGCGGCTGCTTCCTTCCAACCTCTAGGCCTTTCCTATACCATCGTCGCCATAAGACCTATCTGCGTCGGTGCGACGTACAACCACTAGAAAAAAATATTTGAAAGATATTTTCTTTTTTTTTTTTTTTTTTTTTTTTGCTAGTTGCTTTACGTCGCACTGACACAGATAGGTCTTATGGCGACGATGGGACGGGAAAGGGCTAGGAGTGGGAAGGAAGCGGCCGTGGCCTTAATTAAGGTACAGCCCCAGCATTTGCCTAGTGTGAAAATGGGAAACCACGGAAAACCATTTTCAGGGCTGCCGACAGTGGGGTTCGAACCTACTGTCTTCCGAATACTGGATACTGGCCGCACTTAAGCGACTTCAGCTATCGAGCTCGGTTTATTTTCTTTTCGAGCGCCCATTTTAACAGGGTAAAATACCTGTCGGATACACTTGTAAGCCTTTGTTCTAGGTACTAGTGTTGATTAACTTACACAAGGAATTTCTTTCTTTCTTTCTTTCTTTCTTTCTTTCTTTCTTTCTTTCTTAATCCGTGTACCCTCCAGGGTTGCTTTTTCTCTCGGCCTCACGAGGGATCTCACCTCTACCGCCTCAAGGGCAGTGTTCTGGAGCGTGAGATATATGGTTGGAGATACAACAGGAAAAGAGGACCAGTACCTCGTCCAGACGGCCTCACCTGCTGTGCTGAACAGG
Organism: Anabrus simplex; assembly: GCF_040414725.1. Taxonomy (NCBI): domain Eukaryota; kingdom Metazoa; phylum Arthropoda; class Insecta; order Orthoptera; family Tettigoniidae; genus Anabrus; species Anabrus simplex. The sequence continues at coordinate 71,053,624 of NC_090272.1, read as the reverse complement.
GGCCTTGTGGGTGGATGGGAAGATCGGAAAGGATAGACAAGGAAGAGGGAAGGAAGCAGCCGTGGCCTTCAGTTAGGTACCATTCCATCACTTGCCTGCAAGAGAACTGGGAAACCACGGAAAACCACTTCGAAGATGACTGAGGTGGGAATCAAACCCCCCTCTACTCACTTGACATCCCGAGGCTTACTGGACCCCGTTCCAGCCCTCGTACCACTTTTCAAATTTCGTGGCAGAGTCGGGAATCGTGCCCGAGTCTCCGGGGTTGGCAGTTAATCACACTAACCACTACACCACAGAGGCGGACACACACAAGGAATTATGGATCGTAAAGAAATATCTTCCGTGAAAACTGTACTTGAAGTTGGGGCAGAAATTTGAATGTTTAAATGTAATTTGTTGATATGGCTTTTAGTGCTGTGATTGTCCAAGGATATGTTTTGCTCTCGCTAGTTCTGCAGATAATTTTGTCGGTACCCCTCATGGGGGTGAGCTGTATGAGGGTGTTGTCTTTGCGTGTAGATGTAATTGTACGGGCTAGGAATGGGAAGGAAGTGGCCGTAGCCTTGAAACGTACCATCACAGCATTTTCCTGGAGATGAAGTGAGAAACTACGGAAAACCATTTCGAAGATGGGCGAAATGGACACCACCTGTCCTCCGAGAACAGAGCTAGCAACCTTGTTGTTTGAGTTAGCAGTCCATAGACTGGTTTGATGCAGCTCTCCATGCCACCCTATCATGTGCTAACCTTTTCATTTCTACGTAACTATTGCATCCTACATCTGCTGTAATCTGCTTGTCATATTCATACCTTGGTCTACCCCTACCGTTCTTACCACCTACACTTCCTTCAAAAACCAACTGAATAAGTCCTGGGTGTCTTAAGATGTGTCCTATCATTCTATCTCTCCTTCTCGTCAAATTTAGCCAAATCGATCTCCTCTCACCAATTCGATTCAGTATCTCTTCATTCGTGATTCGATCTATCCATCTCACCTTCAGCACCTTCTGTAACACCACATTTCAAAAGCTTCTATTCTCTTTCTTTCTGAGCTAGTTATCGTCCATGTTTCACTTCCATACAATGCCACGCTCCACACGAAAGTCTTCAAAAACATCTTTCTAATTCCGATATCAATGTTTGAAGTGAGCAAATTTATTTTCTTAAGAAAGCTCTTCCTTGCTTGTGCTAGTCTGCATTTTATGTCCTCCTTACTTCTGCCATCGTTAGTTATTTTACTACCCAAGTAACAATATTCATCTACTTCCTTTAAGACTTCATTTCCTAATCTAATATTTCCTACATCACCTGCCTTCGTTCGACTGCACTCTATTACTCTTGTTTTGGACTTATTTATTTTCATCTTGTACTCCTTACCCAAGTCTTAACTGGCGCAAAAGACCCACACTGTCGATGAACAAAAGATTACGCAAGCATTTTGCCCTAACTGATGTTAAAAGGTGAACATAGTTTGGTAGTGCCCTTAAGCCCAAATACCGCCGTGATCATTTCCTACTTTCCGAACCACAGCCTCGGTAAAACCCAGAGTGAGAAATGTCAGCAAAAAAACTTGTTATTCTATTCTGCTGAACTCTCTGATTACAAGACACGGAATAATTATTTAACGGCGTCATGTCCATGGCGCAAGCATGACTAAATATGGCGCCATTTGTCACACTACTCCTTAAATTTTGAGCACGTGTGTTTGCTCTCGGTTCTGGGAAGCTGGCGAGGTCAAGGAAACCCAGCCAACGTGTTTCCAACAGCAGGATCTGCACGATGGCAGATAACACGTCCTTCATTACTCGTGGGTTACTGGGCATAGCAATGGCTAGGTCATTTGATCTCACCTGAACTACCAGGAGCAGGACTACAGCGCACTGCTGGCAGACAAGGATGTCCGAACTAAGCCCAATGGGCCACGTACGACCCGTTGCGATATTACATCCAGTCCGCAAACAGTGGGGAAGTGTGAACTAAGTAAGGGGGTAGACAGAGATTTTTTAAAAATTTAATTTATTTTAATCATATTATATATGGAATTCTGTTTTCGACGCATACAGATCTGTATTCAATATTATATTAATGAATCTGAAACTAAGACAAACCCTATAACAACCTAACCTGACTTAGCAAATGCCATGAGATAGTCACCTAATAGCGTGTGGGGCCTCCTCTGGCCCTGCGAACTGCAGTGAGACGCCGTGGAAGTGAGTCGACGAGTCCCTGGTAGTCCTCTGGACGCAGCTCACACCAAATCGTTTGCAGAGCGGCCACCAATGCTGGTCTGTTCGTGGGTGCAGGATATATGGCACGGAGCCTGCGTTCCAGGATATCCCAGATATGCTCGATAGGGTTCATATCGGGGCTCCTGGGTGGCCACGGCAGTCGTTGGACCTCCACTGCATGTTCCTGGAACCATTCCCGGGCGACGTGGGAGCGATGTTATCTTGAAACACCGCAGAACCGTCTGGGCGCTGGAAGGCAAAAAGTGGGTGGAGATGGTCTCCGAGCAGCTCAACATACCGCGTACCATTCAAAGTCTCCTCCAGAACAACTAAGGGGCCCATTCCATACCAGGAAAATGCACCCCAGACTATAAAAGGGACACCAGCGCCCTGGACCACACCTTCGAGGCAGGCGGAATCCATCGCTTCATGTGGTCTGCGCCATACACGGTGGCTCCCATCGGCATGGTGCAGTTGAAATCGTGATTCGTCCGACCGTATCATGTTACTCCATTGTTCCAGTGTCCATCACTGGTGACTGGCGACAAATGAACGTCGTTGTGCCCGATGACGTTGGGTTAACAGTGGCACCCGTGTGCGGCGCCGGCTCCCATACCCCATAGAACCCATGTTGCTACGGATTGTCCACTGGGAGACGTGTCCAGCACGGCCTGTGTTGAACTGAGCCGTGATATGTTGCATGGTTGCCCGTCTGTCACTATTGACAATCCGTCTCAGATGTCGCCGGTCACGGTCATCGAGGGTGGCTGGACGGCCGGTCGTTCGTCTGTTGTGGACGGTGACACCCGCATTCAACCATTCACGATACACCCTGGACACGGCTGATCGTGTGAAGCCGAATTCCCGCACCACTTCCGAAATAGCATTTCCCATCAGTCGGGCACCGACCACCATACCCCGTTCGAACGGTGTCAGCTCACGACGACGTTCCATGTTACACGTCACATGCTATGCACAATCACTGCTGACAAGGTCTCCTATACAACTGCCGCTGGCACAGGGGGCGTGTGGTGCGCAGACAACACACCTGCACATCACTGCTCCGCTATCCCATGACATTTGCTCAGTCAGTGTATAACCCTACGTACAGTCGTTTTATTTCTTTTAAATATAGACCAAGTAGGCAGCGAGAGTTGTCAAAGAACGACATACTTATACACTGACTGACAGAGCAAATGCAACACCAAGAAGGAGTGGTCAGAACTTTATGCCAATTGCAGGGTAGACTGACGTCACTGAGGTATGCTCATGATGTGAAATGCGCCGCTGTGCTGCGCACGTAGCGAACGATAAATGGGACACGGCGTTGGCGAATGGCCCACTTCGTACCGTGATTTCTCAGCCGACAGTCATTGTAGAACGTGTTGTCGTGTGCCACAGGACACGTGTATAGCTAAGAATGCCAGGCCGCCGTCAATGGAGGCATTTCCAGCAGACAGACGACTTTACGAGGGGTATGGTGATCGGGCTGAGAAGGGCAGGTTGGTCGCTTCGTCAAATCGCAGCCGATACCCATAGGGATGTGTCCACGGTGCAGCGCCTGTGGCGAAGATGGTTGGCGCAGGGACATGTGGCACGTGCGAGGGGTCCAGGCGCAGCCCGAGTGACGTCAGCACGCGAGGATCGGCGCATCCGCCGCCAAGCGGTGGCAGCCCCGCACGCCACGTCAACCGCCATTCTTCAGCATGTGCAAGACACCCTGGCTGTTCGAATATCGACCAGAACAATTTCCCGTCGATTGGTTGAAGGAGGCCTGCACTCCCGGCGTCCGCTCAGAAGACTACCATTGACTCCACAGCATAGACGTGCACGCCTGGCATGGTGCCGGGCTAGAGCGACTTGGATGAGGGAATGGCGGAACGTCGTGTTCTCCGATGAGTCACGCTTCTGTTCTGTCAGTGATAGTCACCGCAGACGAGTGTGGCGTCGGCGTGGAGAAAGGTCAAATCCGGCAGTAACTGTGGAGCGCCCTACCGCTAGACAACGCGGCATCATGGTTTGGGGCGCTATTGCGTATGATTCCACGTCACCTCTAGTGCGTATTCAAGGCACGTTAAATGCCCACCGCTACGTGCAGCATGTGCTGCGGCCGGTGGCACTCCCGTACCTTCAGGGGCTGCCCAATGCTCTGTTTCAGCAGGATAATGCCCGCCCACACACTGCTCGCATCTCCCAACAGGCTCTACGAGGTGTACAGATGCTTCCGTGGCCAGCGTACTCTCCGGATCTCTCACCAATCGAACACGTGTGGGATCTCACTGGACGCCGTTTGCAAACTCTGCCCCAGCCTCGTACGGACGACCAACTGTGGCAAATGGTTGACAGAGAATGGAGAACCATCCCTCAGGACACCATCCGCACTCTTATTGACTCTGTACCTCGACGTGTTTCTGCGTGCATCGCCGCTCGTGGTGGTCCTACATCCTACTGAGTCGATGCCGTGCGCATTGTGTAACCTGCATATCGGTTTGAAATAAACATCAATTATTCGTCCGTGCCGTCGCTGTTTTTTCCCCAACTTTCATCCCTTTCGAACCACTCCTTCTTGGTGTTGCATTTGCTCTGTCAGTCAGTGTAGAATAAAAAAGGCCATATCCATTGTTATGTATATTTAATAAGAGAAATAATTAATAAATAGATTTTTTTACAAGTCACCTTAAACAAAATTCTTGTAAATGAGTTCAATTCGTCTGTCCTTCATTTCAGCAAATATATCTATTACTCTAGTCTTGAAGTCACCGAGCTCGATAGCTGCAGTCGCTTAAGTGCGGCCAGTATCCAGTATTCGGGAGATAGTAGGTTCGAACCCCACTGTCGGCAGTCCTGAAAATAGTTTTCCGTGGTTTCCCATTTTCACACCAGGCAAGTACTGGGGCTGTACCTTAATTAAGGCCACGGCCGCTTCCATCCCACTCCTAGCCCTTTCCTGTCCCATCGTTGCCATAAGACCTATCTGTGTCGGTGCGACGTAAAACAACTAGCCATGGAGCCGGACATTGGCAGAACTATTTGACGGCACAGGATGGGTCTGCGTGTGTGGTCAGGTTTCAAGTGTTAATTGAGACATGCACGAGCTGAGAACACACGCCTAGCCATTGCCGCAATAGCAAAGAATACGTCAAGGTCAAGGCCCCTGCACAGGATTTACGATCATCCTCATTATCTGAAATTATAGCCGGTAGATTTACCGTGAAGACGTAAATTGTGAAAACCAGCAGATTTTCTGGTTTCTAACGTTTGTGATACATGTGATACAAGATTTCAGATCATGAGTCTCCACAACCTCTGTACGTGCCGCAGAGTTATTTTCAATTTATATGAATCAAAATGTAAGTTTTCTCAGTCCATTATCAAAATTATGCCTTTCAATAAGATCCGTCATTGACTAGTAATCAGGGATGGCAAACCTTTTCCAACTAGTGTGCCATTTTAAGTCTGGTTTATTACTATCATCTGTTGACTGTGCCAGTTGTTATTTTCCATTAAGGGATGTCTAGAATCAACACCCCCCCCCCCCGCGCGTGACTTCCTTTATAAATTCCTGATTATGTTTAATAATATTTTGTAAAAAGTAGTTATAATATACAAAATTCAAAAGTACTAATATTGCGAATGGACTTAACTTCCTCCATTAGCTTCATTATCATTCCATGTTGTAGTTTGTATGCTCAATAATTAAACTAATTTCTCCCTCATCACATTTCCATAACGAAATCTAAAATTTAAAAAAACAGCTATCCTTTTTTCTAAGGTCACATTCTGCTTTCATACTGCACACATGTGGGAGTTATCCAAATTAGCTTTCAACTGCTCCGAAACTTCTTCACTCATTTTTAATATTCTATCCTTGACAGCAGTTCAGCTGGCTGGCATTCCTCTAATTCTGTTAATTATTAGTTGTTTGTTAGGGAAGTTTTCAAATAATGTGTCGGACGTCAATAAGAAACTTTGTTTCAACAACTCACCTTGAGAAATCGGTTTCCCATGCATGCTGTACTATGCAGTGAGACAGATGGTAACAGCCGCATTGATATTATTCCTTGGCCGAAAAGATGATACAAAAGAATTAGTTTGCTTTGTGCAATGTTCGATATTTTGTTAAACGAACTCTCTTCTTTCTTCATTTGAAATGGAACAAATATTCAGTCTCGAAGTTGCGCTTTACATTAAATGTGGGGGATACAATTGTTTTCGAACAAAGGCAACACATCTTTTTATCAGTCCGAATTCCCTTGGCCAGAGTTCTTGAAAAATACGGTCACCACCTTTGTTAAGTTTCTGTTCTTTTCGGCACCGAAAACAAGTTTGCGATGTCCGTATACAAAACCACCAGAAAACGACACTATCTCACTTGACTTTCGGACCTATCAGTGTAGCAGTGTTGCCATATTGCACGTCCGAATGGAACTAGTATTTAGATTTTCGATATTTATTTCTTACACGTGAAACTTTATATGTATTGTCTGCAGTGCAAGACGTATATATAAAATATTATGTTCATATGGTGTGCCACCGAAATCGTGTTATAGGTGACACGCGAAGCATAGGCTCGTCATCCCTGGACTAGTCAGTTCTTGTACCTGCAACCAGAATTGCCAACACCTGATGGTAAAAAGTAGCTAAAACTGATCGCCAAAATGGCCAGAAATGCCTATATTACAGAGGTGCCAACCTATGAAGTGGGTTTTCAGCAATTCCTCCCACCTCAGAAAATTTTCGAGTAAAATCCAAAGTATCCTCGTACTGAAACCGTACAGTGTCCTGTACAGCTCCATGGGAATGATATGGGCCTTTATACTCCATTAAAATTACTCCTAAAGGTCGCGTCATAGGTAGCAGTATGGGCGAAGGGGATCGAGCGGCGTCCTGCCAGAACGGAACCCGCGAAAAGAACGCCTGCGAACAAAGGGAGGACAAAGCAACAGCCAAGCCCCCGCTGAATTACGCTCTCAACTTGCAGAGAGAGATAGAAGGGGACGCGATGCTGGAGTAGTCAGATACGCCCCGAGGTGGAGCTTAGCTTCCCAGAGTGCCAAACGAACACAAGGAACTTCCGGTTTTTTATGCACGTGTCACGGGTGCCAACGTCGGATTTTGGCGCGTAAAAACGGGGTGATATCTTTAATCCAGACATAGGAAAATTATGTGAGACACACCATTGAATAGAGCGGAATTTTCTGCGTTCTCCAGACTAAAAATATGTAATAACTTATGCAGGGGAAGAAATGAGGTCACCAGCTGTCAAGATGTAACATATCGCTAACACATGTGGATACAGCGGCGTCACCCACGCCAAGAATCGCGCTTAGGAGATAGCTCCACCCCCCAGAGGACGCTATGAATTAATCAAAGGCGGGAAGCAAATTACATAAAAACTGCTGATCGTCGGTCCAGCACGCCAGGCTCAAATGAAAGAGGAGACAGAGGGCTACAAGATGCACTATTCTAATATCGTCAATTCTTGGTACGAAAGGAGCTCTTGTTCTTAATGAACCGTGAACGTTGACGCCCCCGAGCTTCCGGCGGGTAAGATAATATAAGCCGGGCAGGCCATTGTAGAGACAGTTGTTCTTTTACGGGTCGGTGAGGAGGACACTATATCCCGCGGTGCCCCAGTTTAAGTCAGAAACCCTTGACCGTGTATTGAAAGCGCCATTGTGTCCAGCACGCTTTGTGAAGTGAACGGGAGGCCAAACGAGCCTAGGTATTGTTCCTGTGCTGCGTGTCAAACTAGTAAAAACCCGCGAGCATAATTTGCAAACAAGTATTGGAATTCGGCTGAGACAGTGCCGGCTTTAATGAGTCAGTCAAATTCATAATTTGGTATCACCCAACGTGTTACTTTGAATCAGGGGCTCGAATCTCGTGAGCCACCCGATTCTTACTGTGAACGCGGGTGTAAACTCTGAAATAGAGGACGTGTGACGAGTGTAAAAGTGTTACCCACTTGGATTACTGTAAGATTTCAGCTGTGACGAGTTCCCCATGATGTCGGACTTGTATGGACCAGGGATGAAGGACTGCACGCCCGCCACCTACCGAGTGGTCATGGAGTACTAAGAACTTCACCATGGGTCTCCCGTGGCGGAAGAAACAACGGCCACCAAACAGATGAGTGATGTCCAAATTTAATTTCTAAGCATGACATAACCCGGGGATAGGATTAGCGTTCTTTTGTAAATATCAAAATGTTGTAAGTTAATGCATGTCCTATATGGAAATTTTATTGATTTTATAATGTTGAAGTAAAATTTAAGGGAGCTGAATTCCCGGACGACTCATATTTCTTTCTTAATGGTTAGCTTATCGTGAGGGTTATATTTTTAATGTAGAATGTCCTAGCAAAGATGGGAACAAGGTTAGGAGAATATTTGAGTTTCCCGTAGGGGCGGTTGGAAAAATTGTGTTGGCAAGCAGGGAAACATGTCGAAATATTGGTAGTCACTGTCCCACGAGGTTGTCAAATATGCCAGGGAAACTCATGGGTCAGTCAGACAATGCATGCCTAGCTTACAGATATAATCAGTGCATGTACATCAAGAATGAAGAAAATCCCGACCGGGAGAGGTACATACTGTGTGATCTAGATAGGTGTGAGGGACCATGTGCAAGTCTCCCGTGATTTTTGATTAATGGGCCATAATGGTTTGGAGTGTATTTTTTTATCTATAGCCGGGGTAAGACCCAGGGGCATGAGTCCCTAATCTTTGGCCAGAAGGTTTAAATATAAGTGTAGTTATGTGGTATGGACGAGGAGCCATGAGAGCCATAGGCCCAGGGGAAGAAGATACGCGGTATGAGGCGTAGTGGAAAGGCCGAATAGGAATTTACGATGAGATGATTGAGAAGTGATCGTGCCCACAGTCTCAGTGATAATAATGAGAAGGGAGTGAATAAAAAGAGTATTTCATGGGAATTCCATAATGATATGAATATGCAAATGAAGCGGGCTGTGGATATGTGTGTCCCCGAGATGAGAGGGTAGACGTGTGAGCGAGAGAAGAATCAGAACGGCCGTGCGAAGTGAATGGCCGGCCTTCCTTCTGTTGTGAATGACTGGCTCTCGCCCTCGCGACAGAGGGATCCCTTTAAACCATTGTGTTAAGACTAACTTGGAGCCCTGGGTCAACCTCGCGCTCCCCTCGGTTGGTTTAAATGGCTCAGCTAAGAATACTTGTATAATGATAATATCACGGTAACTTCTTTTAAAAGGGTATTTAATAAATGAGTAGGGATTCCCCCAGATATCCGGCGAGATGAGATTGTAGCTATTCTCGGTATCTACAGAAACCCACAGTACCTCTCGGTCGGGAGTCTGCCAGTTCGACGCCGGATGATGACGGCGCCCTTGAGCGAGCTGCTTCCAAGCTTGCGCTTTGGGCCGGAGACTGTGATAACCATGCTGTTTTCTTTTCTAGGAAGGGTCCTCCGGTGTGCATGAAGTGTATATATCCATATGTTTTGTGTATGTTTCGTAATGATGTGCACATATTTTTGAGTTCAAACAGAACCTATGTGCACGACGTGTGGTCTTGGTGACAGATGAGAAGTCCGGGGTTTAGCAAAAATGGTATTTGTGTTTGTTTGTGCATTATGCAAATGTGTCTTTTAATATGATATTATGTAGCGTAGGCCCCGGTTATGTTCGTGCTTAGAACAGCTAGTGATATTTGTGTATCGGGACATCAAGTCATCTCACGGTGTGATCGACAGAATAATGTACAAATTTCATGAACGGTATGAATTAATGAGGAAAAATGAACGATAGCAAGTCGCAAAACCTCAATCATACCGTTATGCAGACGACGCCCATGGGCGATTCGTATTTTAAAATGATTATTATTTTCTTTTCATCCCATATGTGGAGAGTCATTGTATAGAGCTGTATCAACCTTTTTAAATTGTTATTTTTGAATAAATTTGCATTCGTAACCCCTATTTTATGATTCTTGTCATTTGTAGCAGTGTTAAGCAGTATCCAATAGGCATTTGAACCCAGAGATCCTACTTTCATATTATAGACCTAAGACTCCATCTTAAGTAGTTGTTGTTTTTGTTTTTCTTGAACGTACCACCTCCCCAAGTGCTCAGGCTGCCGGGCCGGCACAGAAAGTAGGAAGGGGAGCGGTCCGAAGCTCGTTAGGCAATTCGACCCGCTCTTCAATCCAATCTCATCCGTGGGTGTTTACCCCGTTACGTGGAGGCATTCTTATGCGTGGGTCATCCATTCGACGCCCGGTAGGGTGTAGTACCTTCTCGATATATATATTCACAATTTGCTTTACGTCGCACCGATACAGACAGGTCTTATGGCGATGATGGGATAGGAAAGACCTAGGAGTGGGGTGGAAACGTGGAAGCGACCGTGGCCTTAATTAAGGTACAGCCTCAGCATTTGCCTGGTATGAAAGTGGGAAACCACGGAAAACCATCTTCAGGGCTACCGACAGTGGGGTTCGAACCCTCTATCTCCCGGATGTAACCTCATAGCTGCGCTCCCCTAACCGAATGGCCAACTCGCCTGGTCCCTTCTCGATATGACACCTACTTCTCCCTTCCCGACTGATATATATTGTAAATTATTTCGTATTGCACAATAAAATTTGCACATTACCAGTTAGTTCTGTCATAAACATTCTTTGTAGCTCGTTTCGCATCCAGCAGCTGCTTTTCGGAGTGGATTTTCTTGAAGCATCTTTCCCACCCTGTGTTTGCATTTTCGCCTTCTGAACCATAAGCGATTCCGGTGTAGATGTGCTTAATATAGGATTGAATTCCCTCTGATTTTTTCTATCAACACTGAAAACTCTTTCTGTGGGAGAGTTACTGTCAGGTACACTTAATACTGCAAATACAACATTGCCTAAGGTTTTACAGTGGAGAACAAACAGCAGAGTAGAACTCTTTCAGTCGTTGCCAACTCACAAGCGGTGAAACTAGGAGGGTTGAGCAGTAATGTTCGAAAGGATTTCTCTTTTCCCCGTAGAAAATTATTTTTTCATGATATTGTTGCGTTATCGTAATAATTTCCCCTCTGAACGTAATGCCGTAATTGTGAGGTAAAATCCGTAATAGTAGGCACCTCTGCAGGTAGGAGGCCCATATTTCGTCCCCTTAGCGGATTTGGACTTGTAGAAATTCAGGAATGTTATGGACAAGGCTAAAAATTGGTAGGCTATCTCTCTCTCTCTCTCTCTCTCTCTCTCTATATATATATATATATATATATATATATATATATATATATATATATATATTTATATAGTAGCCTCCATGGCTTACGCGGCAGTGCGCCGCCCTCTCACCGCTGGGTTCCGTGGTTCAAATCCCGGTCACTCCATGTGAGATTTGTGCTGGATAAAGCGGAGGCGGGATAGGTTTTTCTCCGGGTACTCCGGTTTTCCCTGTCATCTTTGATTCAAGCAACACTCTCCAATATCATTTCATTTCATCTGTCAGTCATTAATCATTGTCCCAGCGGAGTGCGACAAGCTTCGGCAGCCGGCACAATGTCTACCCTCGCCGCTAGATGGGGCTTCATTACTCCCATTCCTGACCCGGTCGAATGACTGGAAACAGGCTGTGGATTTTCATTTCGTTTCATATATATAAAACTGAATATATTCCACTTACGGGCAAGTTACATTGAAACTGCTATAACGTAAGGTGGTCATTATTTGACATAAACATAAACACTACAAAAACGAAACCACCAAAATGTGTTCGTAATTTCGTCCCCCAACGTATGTATGAAAAATACAATTAATTTTAATATATTTTTCTTTTCTAACTTTACCAACCTCTTTCCCTATAATGAATTACTTGAAGGCCATTTATGAAATATGTTTTCTTGGTATTCTTTCAGCGCTGCTCGTGGGATGTTAAACACTTTACTTACACGTTTGTAACCCATTATCTTGTCCCTCACTGCGTTAATAGCCTTTTTCATAGCCCCCTTATCCCACTGCGCGCGCGTTCTCCCATCCGAAAATAATAATGAACTTCATAAATAAGAAATAACATGAAGTGGGACGAAATTACGAACATTCTTGATGGTGGGAAACGTTAAGATAATGAAAATTACAATGTGTGTTGTGTTAATACGGCAGGGAAGGTGTGAGTCTGAACGAACGAATGAATGGTCCCTCATCCTACAGTCACAAAAGACCAACAGAGCGGGTCTTCAACTAGCTGGTATGTACCTGGAACTGGCGGGCCCTCCGTATGTAATCTTGACTGACAGCTCTCCTTTCACTTCGTTACGCACGCACCAGTTTCTTCGTTCAGCAGGTTCCCTGTAGTTGAATCTTTTACATTATCATTACGAGTTCATAGTTTGTATTAACCGATTTCCTTTTAAGAAAGCGTACCTGGCCAGATTGGAATCAAGAAATCCCTAAAGGGGCGGAACACGGGTGCTCCAAAATATTAACAAAAATTATCAAATATTATAAGACCTTCTTCATTTTAATTTGCTTTACGTCGCAGCGGCACAGAGAGGTCTTATGGCGACGATGGGATAGGAAAGGGCTAGGAGTGGGAAGGAAGCAGGTGTGGCCAGCATTTGCCTAGTGTGAAAAGAGGAAACCACACAAAACCATCTTCGGGGCTCTAGACAGTGGAGTTCGAACCCACTATCTCACGGATACAAGCTCACAGCTGCGCGCCCCTAACCGCACTGCCAACTCCCGGTATTTCATATGACGTAGGAAGCTGGAAGTGTGCATGCAGATAGCCCTAACCTGTACGGATGGCGACTGTAAGTTTCCACAGGGATCCTAATAAAGAGTGTTTCCGCCAAATCTCTAACAGCAAAAGAAGAAAAGTAGAACTTTGTTACAGGAACACCTCGTCTATAGCGTCAGGTATTCCGTAGTGCCAAGGTATTTCTCACAAGGAAAGTGTTTTTCAGCTTTGCTTAAACATCAAACATACATGCGCCTACGTCAGTCTATATTAGGATTTTGTAATAAATAAATAAATAAATAAATAAATAAATAAATAAATAAATAAATAAATAAATAAATAAATAAATAAATAAATAAATAAATAAATAAATAAATAAATAAATAAATACATAAATAAATAAATACTTTACGATATATATTGTAACTTTAACAATCATAAGTCGGGGTCGGGGGTTGACGTTCAGACAAATTCCTTACTCTCCTCTTCTGCCAATGACCTTCGGAAATTGCTGCAGGCGAGATTTCCCTAACGCACTTTTATAAAATGTAATACCGGTACTGTATATATAAAATAAGACTTTTGTCTGTACATTGCTCAGAATTTGAAAAGAATGGTATTTCTGCATCGGCCATGTCCACAGTAACAAAGAAATGCACTTTTTACTTTTCCGTAATGTCTGTCTGTCTGTCTGTCTGTCTGTCTGTCTGTCTGTCTGTCCGTCTGTCTGTCTCTCTGTACACGCATCACGAGAAAACGGCTGAAGAGAATTTAATGAAAATCGGTATGTAAAGTCGAGCGATGGGCCACTACAATCTACGCTATAAATAATTATATTCACGCTGAGTGAAATGGTTGTTTAGGGGAAGGCCTAAATTTGAATTCTCAAAATATTCATATTATTAGTGGTCCTATGGATAAATACTACATAACTAAAGTTATATAGAATTAAATTTCCGATCATTTATATCTTATACATTTTTACCGTGCCGGCTATGGTAACACAGATATTAATGAATATGTATTTTCGTTGCTAAGTCTGTATCAACGCCGAGCCACGAGAAAATGGGTTAACATAATTTAATGAAAATCGGTATATAGAGTCGGGGAATAAGAAACTACAATGTAAACTATAAAAAATATATTTTATTAACCCTGGATGAAATTGTAGTTTAGGGGAAGGGGCCTACACTGTAATTTTTATATACCTATGTTATTGGTCGTATCGAAAAGTACTACATAACAAATAGAGAATGCAATTACCGATCATTTATGTTTTATTCAGTTTTACCGTACCGACTATGATAAGAGTCGTATTTCAGAGACGGAAGAAAACTAAATGTGAAGGCCTACAATAACGACAGCGCATCACATTGATCAACAGTAACATTACATTGACCATTGTTTGTTGTGATATTCTTTGTCTCTTATGCTGCCGCTCAACTCCGATAGACGGAATTACGGCTGCGTACCAAGTATAACAGCCTGACTGAATTTTAGTGGGAAATGGCTGGGGAGTTAGAAAACTTTCTTCTTTAGCATGCCATTCCTCTGGTTCATACATTTTCTGATACTGCTGGTACGTATCACACTGGTTCATCATAGTATTCCAGCTATTCGATCCCTACTCTGACGCGCTGTTTTGAATGACTAGTGTGCACACTTAAGGCAGAGGCTCACTTAGCAGTAGTAGCAGTAGTATGACCTGGTCTAGAATTACAATTTACGTCTACTGCTGTATATACTTCAGCTCTGTACTTAAATGTCAGACTTAAAAGTAAATATGCATTATCTATGCCTTTGCTGGCAGGACCTAGTGTTTAGAGTGCACTTTGTCTTCTGGTATAGGCTAGAGCAATTTTGTTACTTTCATTGACCTGCCTCAGTCTTATCCTTGGCTTTGACAATATGAAAGTGACTGAGGTATAAGTGATGCTAGTAATGCCATTCCTTATGCAGCCAGTCCCTGCTATGATTGGTGTGAAAATGTTGCTCATAGGGTCAGTTGTTGCATGCATTTCAGTGGGCTTGGCAGGCTGATATGTAATAGCAACTCCTGGCTCGGTGAGGAAAGCAACGGGAAACTACCTTATTTCCCTAGCACGCCTCTTCAGTGATGCCTAGGCCATCTATGACAGTTGATGGCGGAGCTGTTGAGGATCCAAGCAGCCTTAGGGCTGAGTACTGAACATACATGCATAATCTAAAGTAAGCCTAATTAAGTTTTGTTCTATACCAATTTTCAGCTCACTCGACTGATAGCATAAAACGCTACTCGTTTATAATGACACAATTTATCACGCCCCTCGGGCGTCGTTATAACCATTCTGTATTTCCTATTGGCACACAGACTTACCTTTCAACTCACAAGACATCTTCCCATCCTCCATCCTCCCGTTTCTGCTATTATCATGAATATGGCTCAAAGGCAATCAAGGTCAGTCGATGGGCTTTTTTCCGTAGCTCAGCTACTGAGTGAAGAACACTATCTAAAACAATGGTTCACAAATATGAGCTGCAGGAATCCAATCCCAGTCACCAAATGCCAAGCGTTCCATTCATTTCACCAAGCCTGACTTGTGCTGGGCGACGTTGTCATGAATATCCAATGGAAAAGTATCTCACCTTTCCCCACTCGTATTGTTTGTATCGATTGTGAAGCGAGTAATCATCTCGAAAGTCGTATGAATTGCATTGTGATATTCAAACCGCAGGTCCCACAGTGTGAAGCCAGTGACAATCCTAATCACACGTGGGCAACCAGACAGGAGCTGGAATTGAAAGCAGAAAGAGTTCGTTACACTTGCATTGCAGCTGCTAAGAAAACAATCATCTACGTGCCGCAGCCACAGAGCTGACAAATATATACGAGATACGAGCCAAGTTCTCAGCTTGATTAGCGTTATTTTGATGTCGGCTTGCACGTTCTTATCTTCGAGCGGAATATTTCCAAGTACTGTTAGCACGGAAGAAAAGTCCAGATGGTTCATATGGGTACTGAAATGAAATGGCGTATGGCTTTTAGTGCCGGGAGTGTCTGAGGACAAGTTCGGCTCGCCAAGTGCAGGTCTTTTGATTTGACACCCGTAGGTGACCTGCGCGTCGGGATGAAGATGAAATGATGATGAAGACGACACATACACCCAGCCCCCGTGCCAGCGAAATTAACCAATTAAGGTTAAAATTCCCGACCCTGCCGGGAATCGAACCCGGGGCCCCTGTGACCAAAGGCCAGCACGCTAACCACTTAGTCATGGAGCCGGACATATGGGTACTATCGCGCATGTTCGAAATGAAGTATGATGATGCTTGTTGTTTAAAAGGGCTTAACAAGTCATCGGACCTTAATGGTAAGAAACGAGACGAAATATAATGACAATTTAAAATTCTAAAATATATCTACTGGCCAGAATTCAAAACTTGATGATGAAGAATGAATTGATGAATATGCATGTAAAATTATCAGCGGATCCAACTCGCAATATTAAAAGTTAAAAATAATTCCCAAATCAATCCTCTGACTAGAATTTAAAAAATGGACGATGAACAATGATTAGGAACTTAAAACAATGGCATAGGGCCTATAGTGATCAAGGGGCTGCTTCGAAAGCACAATCCTCAATCGATGATGCTTGTGGTCTTTTTTTTTTTCTTTACGTCGCACCGACACAGATAGGTCTTATGGCGACGATGGGACAGGAAAGAGCTAGGAGTGGGAAGGAAGCGGCCGTGGCCTTAATTAAGGTACAGCCCCAGCATTTGCCTGGTGTGAAAATGGGAAACCATGGAAAACCATTTTCAGGGCTGCCGACAGTGGGATTCGAGCCTACTATCTCCCGAATACTGGATACTGGCCGCACTTAAGCGACTGCAGCTATCGAGCTCGGTGCTTGTTGTCTAAAGGGGTCCAAAATCCAGGTCAACGGCCCCTCATAATGATACTTATCGCTAGTAAAGTATTTCTCATGTAGCGGTACTAATCATGAGTAACGTAGACTTACGACGTACCACACAGTGTGGTCCTACTCGCAGGTAATGTACTACGAGCACGTAACGCAGACCTATGGTGTTTCTCACATAATGGCGCCATTCATAGGCGTGTTCCTCACATAGTGGTACTAATCACAGGAACTCGTACTATCCCGTGGTGTTCCTCACATAGTGGGTACTAATCACAGGCAGCGCAGAACCATAACGTCGCCCATATCACAGGCAACGCCCCAACCCGTAGTGTACCTCGATGTACTCAACCAGATGCTGAAATACCCCAATGAGGGTAGTCTCTTTTCTTTATTTTTCCTTGGGGTGTTTCAACCGAACTTGGGCAGAGGGGAGCCTCCGTCATAGTGGCGGATACTATAAACGGGCACTGTAAACCCATAGTGATCCATCCACAGACCCATGGTATTCCTCACATAGTGGTACTACTCGCGAGAAAAGTCGACTCATGGTGTTCGTCGCGTGACGGTACTAATCACAGCTAATCGCGTGGTTCTAATGTCATCTTCCCTTGGTCGCCCCTTTTAGTCGCCTCTTACGAAAGGCAGGATATACCGTGGGTGTATTTTCACCTGCGTCCCCCAGCCACAGGGTATGCGTTGCCTGTCACAGCTATAACTAACCTTGCCCCGCAACCACACGACTTATCGTCAGATTATTATTAATACAACGTCCCCCATAAGGAGGCTGTCACAAGGACAAAGTATAACTACACAGTATTTTGTATTCTAAGTTTGCTAGTATGCCAGATAGAAATACCCATCACAAGGCTCAGGAATAAGTTTGGAACGAATTTGGAATGTGGCATGATGTATGGTTCTTCAAATATTATGTAGATGGTTGCGGAGTATGGTTACTGACCTCGTATCGCGGCGACAGCGATGTCGTGAAGTCGTGTCCGGTTGAGACCGAGGGAATCCCATACCTGTACAAGAAATTTAGGGATTGTGCCTAGCTCCGATCATGAGTCCATGGACGGAAATATTGTCTAGGTGATTACAGTACAGTCTTAGGAAACTAGCCATTTTAAACAGCACACTGGCCAGTCCTGGAATATGGAACAGCCGTATGGGATCCGTACTTGAGATGGTTCAGCGAAAGGCTGCAAGATTCGTGCTTAACGATTTCAATTCTATAAATAATGTGATAAACATGATAGAAAAACTTGGGTGGGAGAGACTGGGGACTAGAAGGAAAATAACAACATTATGTGCCGTGCATAATGCATACACGAATAAGCCAGCTTCGAGAGAGTTGAACAATCGACTAGAAAAGCCCTGTTACATAAGTAAGACAGATCATCCGGATCAAGTAAAAGGCAGATCGCAGAGAACTATGGTAATTATTCGTTAGTAAATCGGGGAATTGATGAATGAAAAGCATTGACCTGCAGCTGTCTTAGAGCCTTTCCCCCAAAATGTAAGATGCTTCAAGAACAGACTCCAGCATTCTGTAAATTGCGTGTAAATGTCTATGTGATGCTGTCATATTTCAACGCAACGCTCAACCCACTGTAAACTGTAGTATTACGGGAAATGATTTTTTTTTTTTTTTGCTATTTGCTTTACGTCGCACCGACACAGATATGTCTTATGGCGACGATCGTACAGCCCCAGCGTTTGCCTGCGTGAAAATGGGAAACCATGGAAAACCAATTTCAGGGCTGCCGACAGTGGGGTTCGAACCTACTATCTTCCGATTACTGGATACTGGCCGCACTTAAGCGACTGCAGCTATCGAGCTCGGTCTCTGAATGATTTAAATGTGTGTGGATTTGTATATGAACGTGCTGTATTTACAATGCTAAGATAGTAATTAGTAGTTGGACCGCTGAATCTACTGTAAGCCATAGGGTAAAATTTTAAAATACTTAAGGCACGTGTGAAATGTATGTGATGATGCTGGATTTAGAATGTTACTAGTAGTATTTCTTACAATACACTGAAGAAAATAGAAATTGCAACACCCAGAATGAATGGTGCTACATTGCTGCAATTGAACATACAGGACGAGTGTTTGGTTGTTCCTCGATGATTACACTTTCAGGTCCCTCTGACCGCAAGTTTGGACAACAATCAATACAGGATGTGCCCACCACGAGCTGCAATACATTGATGAATTCGTTGAGCCATGGAGTCAATAAGGCCCTGGATCGCTTCCTGAGGAATTGTGGCCCATACTTGCTGCACTGCATGGGTCAGTTGTTCCAGAGTTGTGGGTGGCTGAGGACGGTTGGCCAGTTGTCGACCCATCATGTCACACAAATGCTCAATAGGACTGAGGTACGGGGATCTGGCGGGCCATTTTAAGGTTGTGATGTCGTGGAGAGCTTCTCGGGAGATGCGTGCAGTGTGAACCCGGGCATTGTCCTGCTGAAACATCCCATTAGCAATGTTCGCCATCAAAGGGACAATCTACTGAGTACCCTGTCAACGTACTGTCGAGCAGTCATAGTGCCCTCAACAAGCACTAATTGTGATTTCACATTAAAGCCAATAGCTCCCCAGACCATAATGCTTGGTGTTGGCCCTGTGTGCCTCTCGAAAATAAGACCTGGGCGGCCCCTCTCCCCGGTACGTCGGTGCACACGATTCCGGCGATCACTGCGGGCAAGACAGAAGCGCGATTCATCACTAAAGACGACCCTATGACATTCGTCGACCCACGTCGATCTTTCTCGACACCAGGCCAGCCTTACACGTCGCTGTTGTGGGGTCAATGGAACACCTTCTGCAGGGACACGGGCTCGTAAGCCAGTTGAACGCAGGCGATTACCAACTGTTTGTTGTGTAACGTGGAGTGCCACAGCTGCTTGAATTTGCGTTGCTGTTGCATGGGGTTCCATCCGCGCCATACAAATGATGCGGCGATCCTCTCTCACAGTTGTCCGTCGCGCTGGGCCTGTGCCAGGTCTACGAGTGTGGATACCTTCATTTGACCACTGCTGCCATACACGTTGTACTGTAGATGCCTGTCGGCCAACACGTATTGTTGGGAGATCAGAAGAATGCACATGCCCGGTGAGGCACGAGGCGAAGGGGTTTTCACCAGGAGAGCCAGTGACGCAATGGTTACCATAGTAACTCCGCTACTACCCAGGCGATTTTATATTATCTTCTACTGGCAGCTCTTCGCCCTTGACAGCTGTAATACACCAAACTGCAAAGTGTGAGTCAATGCTTTCGTGTAGCAGATAAGAGCAGATAAGAGCCGATCTGTCTGGGTAGAACAGGAAATTCGTGCTTGCAGGCCACATTCCTCATTCTTGCATTCTTCTCATCTCTACACAGTACAGCGACAGTCCTTAGCGATAATCCAGCCTCACACAACCCAATTATCCGAGCCCTCTCAAACGGCGACAGTTGTTGATAGCGTGCTCTTCTCTGTCGTCGAGGCATGTTTGACGGGGAACACTTCACTGCACAGACTGCAAGTCAACTACGCTACACCAGAGTCCGTATACACTGGAGCTGATTCCTCCGCGACCAATCACGTGGGGAGACCTGTAGCAACAATCCAATGGGTCTGAAACTTTGATCGTTTACATACCTACATGGCATCGTTCCATATCTTTAAAATCAACACAAAAGACCAATGCCTTCAGAGTGTTGCAACTTCCATTTTATTAAGTGTATTTAATTTATATGGAAATGCTTGTTGTACTCTTGTCGTTGTAGTTGTTGCTGATGTTGTGTAGTTATGTTTTAACTTTACTATCACATTTCTGTAATTGATCAATGCCACCAGGATTTTTTTTTTTTTTGGTAGTTGCTTTACGTCGTATCGACACAGATAGGTCTTATGGCGACGATCCATGATATTTCCCAACTGCGATGTATTTAATAATAATTGTACCGGAAGGTAACCCTCAAAGCCGCGCATTCAAAATAAGCGCCTTAACTCCTCTATCGGTCAAAAGGTGAAAGTGATACCTAATGAAGTTGGAACTTTAATCACAAGATGTCACGACTAAAATATTGAGGAAATGTGTTATTGTGAAGTTCTCTAAACTGATTGACTTTCTCCTTGTCTGTCTGCTATACACAAAGACGTTCGGACATTTTTTCCACAGATGTCACTATCTAAAACTCTGATCATGCACTCTGGTGCAAGGCGGAAGAACTGATAACTTAAAGAAGTTTCATATTCCTAGATGTTCCATAACTGAATCTATGTTCATTTATTTTTGGGTTGGTAACACTTCATTTTCTTTCCGCCACTTTTGAATCTGGCCAATGAAAAATTTCTGTAATTAATTTTCATCCTATCACAGGCTTCTTGTTCGATTTTGAGTGTAACTTTTGTGATTAAACAATAAAATTGAGAGGGTGTGTACGGCGTAGCCCAGAATCCTCTCGAACCTTCCCTGAGGGTATATAACCTGCGGCTTTTCATGTTTTCTTGTCAATTGATTGCCGTCCTTATAAGTGTGTGCGTTAAGGCAGGAGGCGGGGCCGCCTCCTTCTTGTTGCGGTACATTGGTATAATTAAATGTGAGTGTTGTATGTCCGGCGCTCCCTTCTCGCTCCGCCAGCCAGCTGCACGCGCGCCTGTGTATCATTCTGCTAGCTTCGACGCGCAGCCCTCAGTGCGCGTGCCTGACCATCGAGTGTACTATAAATAGGAGCTCCCTGCCTGCTTACTCGCCCACTTGCCCCGGTGTCCAGCTCCAGAATACACCCTACGTCGAGCACGGAGGCTACTCCTCTTGAAAATGTGCTTCGACCAGGTGGACTGAATTTCTGGCAGTACGAGGTTTCACCTCTGGTCACCGCTCCCTTACCTGTTTCCGCTGCCTAAGTCCCGTAATTCTTTTACAAGCCATTTTCATTCCCTAACTTATGCAAGCTCCCTTAGTTTCGCTAGGTGGAATTTCTTCAATCAATTGAACTTGCTTTTTAGGAATTCAGGCACTTCAACAAACAAAGACTCTCATGAACATTTATGTTAGTGTGCCAGATAGTTCTCGACTATCAACGTGTCAATTCACAAAGACTATCTTTTCAAGATAGAAGTGTATATAAAGACTGCAAACCTGTACATATTGTATAAAGACAGACTTTTCTCAAGATTCAATATTCCTTTTTGCTTCAAAATAAATTTCAGTTATTTGTGTAAATATCATAAAGTGAAGCAAATAAAGTTGTGTTCTGTAAACTTCAACCTTGGTTACAACACAACTCTATGGCGACGAGGTAAAAAAGCACCCACTACAATTCTTCGACCCCAGTTGCCAACTCTATGGCGACGAGGTAAAAAAGCGACACTACAATTCATCGGCCCCAGTCGCCAACTCTATGGCGACGAGGTAAACAAGCAACAAACTACAATTCTTCGGCCCCAGTTGCCAACTCTATAGCGACGAGGTACACACGAAACCAACACTACAATTCAACGGGCCCAGTTGTCAACTCTACGGCGACGTGCTAAACAACAACGACACTCCAACCAGTTCTGACACACAGCTTACCTTAATCTTGCTTGCACGCATCTCGCAATGGCTACTGCGGAACAACTCGCTACGGTCTTCCAAGCCTTACAGCAGCAACAACAACAGTTTATGCAACAACAACAGGCAGCATTACTTCAGGCTATTCAAGCTATTTCTGTCTCTACACAGCCATCAGCTATTCCTCCGTTCTCTGCTTTTGATCCGGCTAAGGAAGAATGGTCAGTTTATTTAGCCCGCTTGCAACAGCATTTCATCTGCCATTCTGTCACAGATGATCAACGCCGCCGCGCACTATTTCTTAGTTCGGTTGGCAATGCTACGTGTGAATTACTACGTAAATTAAGTCCAGAAGAACACTTATCTGAGGTACCCTTCACACAGCTCTTAGCCCGTCTCACGGAACACTATGCCAAAGCTCCTCACATAGTGGCTGCTCGCTATAAATTTTTTCAGAGCAGAAAGCAACCCCATCAGACGCATACTGAATGGATAACTCAATTGCGTGGTCTAGCTAAACCCTGCCAGTTCATCTGCTCCAAGGACGGTTGTGGTTCATCCTACACTGATTCTCTCATTCGGGACATGATAATTTTACATACTCCTGAAGACAAAATACGTTTTGACGCTGTCAAGCAGAGTAACCCTTCTTTAGAAGACGTCCAGCGTATTGCTACGGTTTATGAGCTTACTACCAAGACTGCCGCAGCCATAGCTTCTCCACACGAAGTTGCACAAGTCTCGCCTCAGGCCCGCAAGTCCTCTGCTACAGTGAACCGTACGGATAAGGCGCTCTCCACCAAGCATTCTCGCCAGGTTCCCTCTCGTAATGCTACACGGAAGCCCACTTCTAAAAGCACCTCGAAACTCCTGCCTTCCTGCCGAGGTTGTTTCAAGCATCATGAACGTCGTGACTGTCGTTTTTTCAAAGCTACTTGTGAACGATGTAATAAACTTGGACACATTCAGACTGTCTGTCAAAGTTCGCTCCGCCCTGCTAAGACTACTACAGCGCGCCGGAAGCATATACAGCCCCGCCAAGACATGGAAGTTGATCAGATCAATCTTATTCTTCCCACAAAGGATTCTCACAAAATCATCATTCCTCTCTCATTCTCTGATCGATCTGTCGATTTTCAATTAGACACTGGATCACCTGTCTCTATTATTAACCTGACTACCTACCACGACTTAGGTTCACCTTCATGCTCTCCAGCTGACATCCAGCTCGTGACATTTAACAAGAAGAAAATTGACATCAAAGGTCAAATTAAGCTTCAGGCTAGTTATAAAGGAATTCAGAAGGCCATTCCTCTTCTCGTAGTTAACAACTACACTGCATCAAACATTATGGGCATGGATCTATTTAACTTATTTGGTTTCCAGATACATGACAACATTAACGTCGTATCTACATTGCATCCTACTTCTGATGTTACCGCTCTCCTAGCGCAGTTTCCTGAAGTCTTCGACTCTCAGCTCGGAACAGCAAAAGACTATACAGCTCACATACAGCTGAAATCTGGAGCTAAGCCTCGCTATCTCAAAGTACGTCCAGTACCCCTAGCACTTCAAGACCAGGTCACGAAAGAATTAGAAAGATGGATACAAACTGGAATTGTCATACCAGTTACTTCTAGTCAATGGGCTACTCCACTCGTGGTAATCAAGAAACCTGATGGTAATGTTCGACTTTGTGGCGATTTTCGATCTACAGTCAACGCACAACTCGAAACCGATATCTTTCCTATTCCACGTCCAGAAGACTTATTCCGTCGTCTCTCTGGTGGACAATTCTTCTCTCGAGTTGATCTTAAAGAAGCATATCTCCAGCTACTTTTAGACGAAGAATCTAAGAAATTTCTCACACTTAACACTCCTCTCGGACTGCTCCAGCTCCAGCGGCTCCCATTCGGTGTTTCATCCTCAGCGGCTATTTTTCAGCGCTATTTGGCTCAACTCACCGCCTCAATTCCCGGTTGTGCTAACTACCTGGATGATATTATTGTTACTGGAAAAGATCATCAGGAACATCTAACCAATCTCCGCCTTCTTCTCCAGAAATTGAAAGACAATGGCCTACGAGCGAATCTCGCTAAATGTACCTTCTTTCAGCCTCAAGTTCACTACCTCGGACATATACTTGATAAGAATGGAATTCGTCCTAGTATGCAGAATGTCTCCGCGATAGTAAACATGCCAGCACCTCAGAACCTCAAGCAGCTTCAGTCCTTCATAGGCAAAGCGAACTATTATAATAAGTTCATTCCACGCTTCGCTACAGTAGCAGCTCCATTAAACGCTCTACGTAAAAAAGGTGTTAAATTTCAGTGGACTCCGCAATGCCAACAGGCATGGAAAACAATCAACAACGCCTTAATTCAAGCTATACAACTCACTCATTTTCAGCCAGACAAGATCATCACGCTAGCTACTGACGCTTCAGACTACGGTGTCGGTGCAGTTCTCTCCCAGAAGGATCGTCATGGACAAGAACGCCCCATCGCCTTCGCTTCGAAAACACTTAATGACCATCAACGTCGATACTCACAGATAGAGAAAGAAGCTCTAGCCATCATCTTTGGTATTCGCCGTTTCAATGAATATCTTTATGGCAACCATTTCCTGATCATTACCGATCATAAGCCTCTCGTACACTTATTCCATCCTGGTAATAAGATCCCAGAGAATTCCCTCAGAAAGCTTCAAAGATGGTCCATGTTCCTTTCTGATTATTCCTATCAGATTGTATATCGAGCCACATCCCAGCATTGTAATGCTGATGCCCTCTCCCGCTTACCCGTTGGTCCTGATACTGCCTTCGATTCTCAAGAATCTGAATGTCTTCAGTTGGACATAGAACTTGAAGATACTGTATCCAGTTTTCCTATTGATGCTACCTGCATAGCTAAAGCTACGGATAAGGACAGTACACTTGCTACTGTACGTACTTACATCCGCAACGGTTGGCCTCTTCAGAGCACACTTCCTGCCCACCTGACACCTTATCATCGTATGCAGCATCGTCTCACGACTCGTGCCGGAGTTGTACTACTAGAAGCAGGCACCATCTTACGAGTGGTTATCCCACTTAGCCTACAGAAACAAGTTCTCGAATTATTACACCAAAGCCATTGGGGTATCTCCAGAACAAAGCAACTCGCCCGTCAACACTGCTACTGGCCCGGTATTGATACCGCCATCGAAAAGCTAATACGTCATTGTGAGCAATGTCAAACGAATCAGAACGCCCCGTCTTCTGATCTTGCTTCATGGCCTCCTGCTACTACTCCATGGGAACGAGTTCACATCGATTTCGCAGGTCCTTTCCTCAATTCCATGTGGTTAATAGTCATCGATTCACTGTCAAACTTTCCATATGTAGTGGATATGCATTCGACTACTACAACCGAAGCTACCATTCGTGCTCTCCAGAAAATCTTTACTACAGAAGGTTTACCGCAAGTACTCATTTCGGACAACGGACCTCAATTTACAGCTACTGCTTTTCAGAACTTTTGTACACATAATGGCATTCGTCATATCCTAGCACCACCTTTTCACCCTCAATCTAATGGTGAAGCTGAACGCTTCGTACAAACATTTAAAAGAAGTATGAAGAAAGCTGTCTCTTCAGGCTTAACCAAAGACCAAGCCTTGCTCCAACTCTTAAACAACTACAGAACTCTACCCGGCGCTGATAAAATCACTCCTGCACAGAAGCTACATGGACGACCTCACAGAACTTTACTTTCTCTGTTACAGCCTCTTCCGGCCCAGCATAAGACCTCACCAACGAAGTTCTCCCTCAACGACAAGGTCTACACCAGGACATTCAAATCCAACCCACTCTGGATACCTGGAGTCATCTGC
Organism: Anabrus simplex; assembly: GCF_040414725.1. Classification (NCBI taxonomy): domain Eukaryota; kingdom Metazoa; phylum Arthropoda; class Insecta; order Orthoptera; family Tettigoniidae; genus Anabrus; species Anabrus simplex. The sequence goes on along the minus strand of NC_090272.1, from coordinate 71,027,365 downwards.
AGATCTTTGGGTCATCGTCTCTACGAGATACAGACTACGGAGAAACGTATCTGCCGCCATCAAGATCAGATACGTCTGCGCTACCGCCCCTGTCCAGCTATTGATGCTATTGCTAAACCAGATAAATCTATTGCTGAACGCGCTTTAGATCATTTAATAACAATGGGTTCCTTTCAGGACGAGACAGCGCCACTCCGCCCAGTTCCAGCTCCGGACAATACAACAGAGACATCAGCAGCTCCGCCCCAGCATCGCAGTCGCCGCCAGCGCCGCCGCCGTTTCACGCCGTACCGGCGCATTTAGGAGGGGAGGGTGTTGTATGTCCGGCGCTCCCTTCTCGCTCCGCCAGCCAGCTGCACGCGCGCCTGTGTATCATTCTGCTAGCTTCGACGCGCAGCCCTCAGTGCGCGTGCCTGACCATCGAGTGTACTATAAATAGGAGCTCCCTGCCTGCTTACTCGCCCACTTGCCCCGGTGTCCAGCTCCAGAATACACCCTACGTCGAGCACGGAGGCTACTCCTCTTGAAAATGTGCTTCGACCAGGTGGACTGAATTTCTGGCAGTACGAGGTTTCACCTCTGGTCACCGCTCCCTTACCTGTTTCCGCTGCCTAAGTCCCGTAATTCTTTTACAAGCCATTTTCATTCCCTAACTTATGCAAGCTCCCTTAGTTTCGCTAGGTGGAATTTCTTCAATCAATTGAACTTGCTTTTTAGGAATTCAGGCACTTCAACAAACAAAGACTCTCATGAACATTTATGTTAGTGTGCCAGATAGTTCTCGACTATCAACGTGTCAATTCACAAAGACTATCTTTTCAAGATAGAAGTGTATATAAAGACTGCAAACCTGTACATATTGTATAAAGACAGACTTTTCTCAAGATTCAATATTCCTTTTTGCTTCAAAATAAATTTCAGTTATTTGTGTAAATATCATAAAGTGAAGCAAATAAAGTTGTGTTCTGTAAACTTCAACCTTGGTTACAACAGTGAGTATGTATTTCCAAGTACTTGCAGCAATCGCTAGACAAATATCAACAAAAGTTGGATATGAAGGAAACGAAAGACTCCCAGTAATACGTGCTGGTATGCCGCACAGAGAACTTAGCAAAGCAGAGCGCAGGGAAACGTGTAGAATGGAGTAATGGCACTATTCAAATGTCATACTTCGAATAACCACAATCAGTACAGATCACATCCCAAGTCATGTGCCGATTACGATTATGGGCCTTTTCCCAAGGGGAATTTCCGCGGTAGGTACATACTAAGCAAAACGAAAGGGAACACAGAAATGAGAACTCCCAAAAGCACAGGTTTAGAAAAGATGAACATATATATTGAAACAACTTCAAAAGAGATAACAAATGTTTTCACAACAGAGAGTAAAATCGGACCATTTGATACACCATAGAAAAAGGGAATCATACAAGTTATTGACAGGTCTTATTTTGGTTCATACATGCACTAAAAGGGGTAACCACACAAATCACAATAAATCTTTGGTATACTCAGGTACGAGATAAGGGCTATAGAAATAAATTAATGTTCTCATTACATTCAAGTTCCAATATGACAACGTTCACATGAATACCGCGCAAAAAACAGCAAGAAATTTTAAAAAGGAACAAGTAAAAATTATACAAGTTAAAGAGAACTTTCCAGTACCTAAAATGGTACGCAATAAAACGACATCATATCCCCCAAAAATCTAACACACACTTGTCTAAGACAGGAAGATACTAGAACATTCAAAATGTAAACTGCAGACGCAGTGCAAAATTGGCAGAGCACAATGTTACCAAATTCCATTAACCAATTATAAGAAAATACGAACGGGAGACGAAAAGGAGAATGGAAAGAGGAACGGGAAAAGAAAACCAAGAAACAAACAGCAGGGAAAAGGGAAATGATCAGGCTGTCAAGTCTCACTTCAAAACGAGGGAAGGCAAGGTTCATGCACAACACTTTAGAAGTTGAAGGTCACCACAATATCGCTAGTCCGTCACACTTCTTCCCTCACATTTCCACCGCAAGTCTAAAGCCAATAGTTTGGCACAGCGTAATTTCGTAGAGTCCTGAAGGGACTAGAGTTCGAAATCCAAGCATTAGCCAAGCCCATATGGAGAAAGAGAGGCCAAAATTGAATAGATGACAATAATAATAATAAAAGTCTGCTCACCCAGTACGTAAAGAAGAATGAAGTAAAATTGAAATGCACACGGTCCAGCCGTGTACACTGCTCAAGCTCTCACTGCCGATTACAACATATCAATCACACCTGATCGCCGGACAAGAGAAAGCGGCGAGTATATATACGGAAGCGAAGCGAGCTCGAGAAAACACTGAAACCGGGTGACGTCACGGAGATTGCGCGTGGAGGGGCAACAGTCAAAGCAGTGGTGAGACAGACTTGTAAGCTGAAAGTTCGTGAAGCAGCGCAATATAATGTGCACTAAATCGGAGCGGAGAAGTATGCATAAGGTAAGCGAAGTTGAGCTCGTAACATTCTTCGGTCATCAGAACATCTATAAGGTAATGCCACATATATTCTCTTTTCTGTTGCTACCTCCGCAGCTTTATTCGAGGGGAAGGACCGAATCCTTAACTATGTAACAAACGTTTCTAAATGTAAATCTTTTTTGTGGGCTAATGTAAAATTTAAGTGTAAATCGGGGATAGAGAGTGAGTTACCCTCTCGAGCTCCACTTCATCTTGGTTTGAGGTGGCTACGTTTTCGCAACCTTTCGTTTCTGCCATGTATTAAAGTTATTTCCATTCGAGCCACCTCAAGTAGCTTGGGATTAGCCCTTGTTTCATCGGCTGAGAGTCCTATAGGTTTTAATATTTCATTATCTCGAGCGCAGTGTTCGCCTCCATTCAGCTTGTGTTCGGGCCGTTTATTTAAACTGTTCTTTTTCGCAAAGGCCCTGTAGGTTGGGCACGAGATACCTCTGTGTAATAATATTTCAATTTGTAAACAGTGCCTTGAGAGGCCAGAGAATGTCAGGTTTTCATGTAATGTTGCCTTGCGTAGGCTGGGAAAAATTAGAGCCTGTTAGCTCTTTTTCAAAGTTTTGTAACAGTAAAGTGTGCCTTTGGAGGCTAGATATTGTAATTTAGGGAGCAAGTGCTCTTGAATTAGGGGATTTCTGAACTTACCTAAATAATACCACTTTCAATTGTAAATTTGTAACCTAGGGGCTTGTAGCCCAGAATTGTCAAGGTCTGAATCTTGAATTTTCCAATTTATGAAATTGTCATTGTACCTGATGTTTCATTGTTATGTTTATTCAGTGAAAAATTGTTAAGTTTGAAGTTCTAAAAGAAATATAACCTTCAGTTCAAGTTTTAAATTAATGTTGATAATGTAGATAGACCCATTCACCCAGGCACCTCCTTTAACCTCTTCCCGCTCCACGGGTATCCCCGTATCAATAATAATAATAATAATAATAATAATAATAATAATAATAATAATAATAATAATAATAATAATAATACGCCATACCTATAATAAACCTGACACACGTGAGTTTTCGATGTCAGCACATTACCAATGAGCAAATACTGCAGGAGGAAGTTAGTGATGCATGAGGAAAATTCAACAGTGAATACCACGCTGAGGTTTCTAGGACCCTGCACTGTATTTGTTTGTGTTATCGGAATGCCCCTTGCAAATGAAGAATTGGAAGGACTCACTGTAGCTCACAGAGAGGTACCAACCTAATTTATATGGATGAATCTAAATTCCACTGCTAAAAGTATGAAAGGTGTGTAATGATATATTCCATGTAGGGTTTACCAGACTTCACTGTGGTATTCTAGGGTTTAACACGTTCTGTACGATTGCTTGTGATTACAAGATAGAAAAATATGTAGCAAATGGGAAGAATTTTGATTATACCGGGCATATGTATGTGGCCTTTTTAGGAAATAAATACCACAATACAGCCTCTACATCACGAAGGCAACACTCTGAATAACTGAAAATAATTACGGTTCAGTTTCTGGCTTTTAGCAATTAGTCTGAAACGTTGGAACTGTTTCTAAGGAAACGTACGAAACTATTACCGCCACTGAGTATATTATTGTTTGGGGGAAACGATACTCGTAGTACTTCCGACATGTTGAAACCATGGTTCATTGAATATGAGCGTTAGTGAGTCTGGTAAAAAATAAGAAAGGTGTGCAATGTTATATTCCATGTCGGGTTTCCCAGACTCCACGCTGGTATTCTAGGGTTTAACACGTTATGTACGATTCCTTGTGATTACAAGATGCAAACATAACATTTAGCAATTGAGGAGCATTTTGGTTATATTATATTCTGGAATAATACGTCTATCAGGGACGGAAGGCCTAAGGAGAGAACTTTATTACCCAAATCGACAATCTTCTGATAGAAAACAGTATAAGAAGAAAATTAAGTTGTTGGTTCTTACGATTTAATTCCCAGAGTAACCCAATATTAAGATATGGTTGGAAATAACAACATTCGGACAGGCTACACGCTAAATTCACATTCCATTCGAAGTTCCATTGTCGATATTACAGAAAGTTATTAGTCATTGTTGAATAGCTCGTTTACAGTGCAGTCCGCATTCAATTAATATAAGATCGACCGTGAGAGTGAGCTTAACAATAACAATACACGGTATATCCACTCTGTCGTAAAATGCTACAAAACGGGGGTGAGAGATAGACAAAATGGAAATCTGAACCAACCGGAACAAGCTAAATACGAGTATAACAAAAACCGTGAAATTCAGCAACGGCGGACATCTAGCCAACGCAGATTCCTTTGCATGCTACACCATACCTGGAATTGGAACTCATTCACTGAAGAGCTGATGACATCGCCCAGCCCGCACCACAGCAGAAGAAAGTCTGAAACTCGTCGAGGAGGGCAGCACTGCTCCACGCATCACCTGGTAGACTGCACCAAAGGAACACAGCCTCTGAATTATTATGGAAACGACGAAACTGTCGTGTAAATCTTAAATGTTTAATTGTATTTCCTTGTACGCAGTATGTTTAATAAAAGCTATACATTAAAAAGGGGCCAGAGGCTCTCAGCATGAGAGCGTGGTTTGGCTACCACGGTCCCTCAGCAGAGTGTGGCACTGCTTCCACTTGTGCCAAGCTCTTCAATTTCATCTTTCTTCGAGTCTTACTTTGCTAGGATAAGGCTGCAGGAAGCCCTCGCTCTACTTGGTAATATCCTCCGGGTGACAGCCGAACTCGAGGCAACGTCAACGACTGTTCCTCAGGACAGGGTTTGCCGGGTTCCTTCTCCTTTGAGGTTCAATCCGCGACCGAGTCTCGGGAACGACTGAATCTTCGGAGATGTTTTGTACACGAGGTAAGGTGCGCGTCCGAAAGGATTCCGGGGGCGACAAAGCGCACCAACTCTTTGGATGGTCGCCACGGGTGACGGCGGGGAGGGGCCGTCACATCTACGATAGCTTCCTGTATTAGTTAATAAGGTAAAGGTTGCAGGAAGCCCTCGCTGTGCTTGGTAATATCCTCGGGGTGACAGCCGAACTCGAGGCAACGTCAAGGACTGTTCCTCAGGACAGGGTTTACCGGGTTCCCACTCCTTTGAGGTTCAATCCGCGACCGAGTCTCGGGAACGACTGAATCTTCGGAGATGTTTTGTACACGAGGTAAGGTGCGCGTCCGAAAGGATTCCGGGGGCGACAAAGCGCACCAACTCTTTGGATGGTCGCCACGGGTGACGGCGGAGAGGGGCTGTCACTTCTACGATAGCTTCCTGTATTAGTTAATAAGGTAAAGGTTGCAGGAAGCCCTCACTGTACTTTATAATATCCTCGGGGTGACAGCCGAACTCGAGGCAACGTCAACGACTGCTCCTCAGGACAGGGTTTGCCGGGTTCCCTCTTCTTTGAGGTTCAATCCGCGACCGAGTCTCGGGAACGACTGAATCTTCGGAGATGTTTTGTACACGAGGTAAGGTGCGCGTCCGAAAGGATTCCGGGGGCGACAAAGCGCACCAACTCTTTGGATGGTCGCCACGGGTGACGGCGGGGAGGGGCCGTCACTTCTATGATAGCTTCCTGTATTAGTTAATAAGGTAAAGGCTGCAGGAAGCCCTCGCTGTACTTTATAATATCCTCGGGGTGACAGCCGAATTCGAGGCAACGTCAACGACTGTTCCTCAGGACAGGGTTTACCGGGTTCCCTCTCCTTTGAGGTTCAATCCGCGACCGAGTCTCGGGAACGACTGAATCGGAGATGTTAAAATGTACACGGGGTAAGGTGCGCGTCCGAAAGGATTCCGGGGGCGACAAAGCGCACCAACTCTTTGGATGGTCGCCACGGGTGACGGCGGGGAGGGGCCGTCACATCTACGATAGCTTCCTGTATTAGTTAATAAGGTAAAGGTTGCAGGAAGCCCTCGCTGTGCTTGGTAATATCCTCGGGGTGACAGCCGAATTCGAGGCAACGTCAACGACTGTTCCTCAGGACAGGGTCTACCGGGTTCCCTCTCCTTTGAGGTTCAATCCGCGACCAAGTCTCGGGAACGACTGAATCTTCGGAGATGTTAACATGTACACGGGGTAAGGTGCGCGTCCGAAAGGATTCCGGGGGCGACAAAGCGCACCAACTCTTTGGATGGTCGCCACGGGTGACGGCGGGGAGGGGCCGTCACTTCTATGATAGCTTCCTGTATTATTTAATAAGGTAAAGGCTGCAGGAAGCCCTCGCTGTAATTTATAATATCCTCGGGGTGACAGCCGAATTCGAGGCAACGTCAACAACTGTTCCTCAGGACAGGGTTTACCGGGTTCCCTCTCCTTTGAGGTTCAATCCGCGACCGAGTCTCGGGAGCGACTGAATCTTCGGAGATGTTAGCACATACACGAGGTAATGCTAAGGTGCGCGTCCGAAAGGATTCCGGGGGCGACAAAGCGCACCAACTCTTTGGATGGTCGCCACGGGTGACGGCGGGGAGGGGCCGTCACATCTACGATAGCTTCCTGTATTAGTTAATAAGGTAAAGGTTGCAGGAAGCCCTCGCTGTGCTTGGTAATGTCCTCGGGGTGACAGCCGAACTCGAGGCAACGTCAACGACTGTTCCTCAGGACAGGGTCTACCGGGTTCCCTCTCCTTTGAGGTTCAATCCGCGACCAAGTCTCGGGAACGACTGAATCTTCGGAGATGTTAACATATACACGGGGTAAGGTGCGCGTCCGAAAGGATTTCGGGGGCGACAAAGCGCACCAACTCTTTGGATGGTCGCCACGGGTGACGGCGGGGAGGGGCCGTCACTTCTATGATAGCTTCCTGTATTAGTTAGTAAGGTAAAGGCTGCAGGAAGCCCTCGCTGTACTTTTTAATATCCTCGGGGTGACAGCCGAATTCGAGGCAACGTCAACGACTGTTCCTCAGGACAGGGTTTACCGGGTTCCCTCTCCTTTGAGGTTCAATCCGCGACCGAGTCTCGGGAACGACTGAATCTTCGGAGATGTTAGCATATACACGAGGTAATGCTAAGGTGCGCGTCCGAAAGGATTCCGGGGGCGACAAAGCACACCAACTCTTTGGATGGTCGCCACGGGTGACGGCGGGGAGGGGCCGTCACATCTACGATAGCTTCCTGTATTAGTTAATAAGGTAAAGGTTGCAGGAAGCCCTCGCTGTGCTTGGTAATATCCTCGGGGTGACAGCCGAACTCGAGGCAACGTCAAGGACTGTTCCTCAGGACAGGGTTTACCGGGTTCCCTCTCCTTTGAGGTTCAATCCGCGACCGAGTCTCGGGAACGACTGAATCTTCAGAGATGTTTTGTACACGAGGTAAGGTGCGCGTCCGAAAGGATTCCGGGGGCGACAAAGCGCACCAACTCTTTGGATGGTCGCCACGGGTGACGGCGGGGAGGGGCTGTCACTTCTACGATAGCTTCCTGTATTAGTTAATAAGGTAAAGGCAGCAGGAAGCCCTCACTGTACTTTATAATATCCTCGGGGTGACAGCCGAACTCGAGGCAACGTCAACGACTGCTCCTCAGGACAGGGTTTGCCGGGTTCCCTCTCCTTTGAGGTTCAATCCGCGACCGAGTCTCGGGAACGACTGAATCTTCGGAGATGTTAGCATATATACGAGGTAATGCTAAGGTGCGCGTCCGAAAGGATTCCGGGGGCGGCAAAGCGCACCAACTCTTTGGATGGTCGCCACGGGTGACGGCGGGGAGGGGCCGTCACATCTACGATAGCTTCCTGTATTAGTTAATAAGGTAAAGGTTGCAGGAAGCCCTCGCTGTGCTTGGTAATATCCTCGGGGTGACAGCCGAACTCGAGGCAACGTCAACGACTGTTCCTCAGGACAGAGTCTACCGGGTTCCCTCTCCTTTGAGGTTCAATCCGCGACCAAGTCTCGGGAACGACTGAATCTTCGGAGATGTTAACATGTACACGGGGTAAGGTGCGCGTCCGAAAGGATTTCGGGGGCGACAAAGCGCACCAACTCTTTGGATGGTCGCCACGGGTGACGGCAGGGAGGGGCCGTCACTTCTATGATAGCTTCCTGTATTAGTTAATAAGGTAAAGGCTGCAGGAAGCCCTCGCTGTACTTTGTAATATCCTCGGGGTGACATCCGAACTCGAGGCAACGTCACGGACTGTTCTTCAGCACAGGGTTTACCGGGTTCCCTCTCCTTTGAGGTTCAATCCGCGACCAAGTCTCGGGAACGACTGAATCTTCGGATATGTTAACATGTACACGGGGTAAGGTGCGCGTCCGAAAGGATTCCGGGGGCGACAAAGCGCATCAACTCTTTGGATGGTCGCCACGGGTGACGGCGGGGAGGGGCCGTCACTTCTACGATAGCTTCCTGTATTAGTTAATAAGGTAAAGGCAGCAGGAAGCCCTCGCTGTACTTTATAATATCCTCGGGGTGACATCCGAACTCGAGGCAACGTCAAGGACTGTTCATCAGGACAGGGTTTACCGGGTTCCCTCTCCTTTGAGGTTCAATCCGCGACCAAGTCTCGGGAACGACTGAATCTTCGGAGATGTTTTGTACACGAGGTAAGGTGCGCGTCCGAAAGGATTCTGGGGGCGACAAAGCGCACCAACTCTTTGGATGGTCGCCACGGGTGACGGCGGGGAGGGGCCGTCACTTCTACGATAGCTTCCTGTAATAGTTAATAAGGTAAAGGCAGCAGGAAGCCCTCGCTGTACTTGGTAACATCCTCGGTGTGACTGCCGAACTCGAGGCAACGTCAAGGACTGTTCCTCAGGACAGGTTTGACCGGGTTCCCTCTCCTTTGAGGTGTAATCCGCGACCAAGTCTCGGGAGCGACTGAATCTTCGGAGATGTTAGCATGTACAGGAGGTAAGGTGCGCGTCCGAAGGGATTCCGGGGGCGACAAAGCGCACAAACTCTTTGGATGGTCGCCACGGGTGACGGCGGGGAGGGGCCGTCACTTCTACGATAGCTTCCTGTATTAGTTAATAAGGTAAAGGCAGCAGGAAGCCCTCGCTGTGCTTGGTAATATCCTCGGGGTGACAGCCGAACTCGAGGCAACGTCAACGACTGTTCCTCAGGACAGGGTTTACCGGGTTCCCTCTCCTTTGAGGTTCAATCCGCGATCAAGTCTCGGGAACGACTGAATCTTCGGAGATGTCAGCCTGTACACGAGGTAAGGTGCGCGTCCGAAAGGATTCCGGGGGCGACAAAGCGCACCAGCTCTTTGGATGGTCGCCACGAGTGACGGCGGGGAGGGGCCGTCACTTCTACGATAGCTTCCTGTATTAGTTAATAAGCTAAAGGCTGCAGGAAGCCCTCGCTGTACTTTGTAATATCCTCGGGGTGACAGCCGAACTCGAGGCAACGTCAACGACTGTTCCTCAGGACAGGGTTTACCGGGTTCCCTCTCCTTTGAGGTTCAATCCGCGACCGAGTCTCGGGAACTACTGAATCTTCGGAGATGTTAGCATGTACACGAGGTAAGGTGCGCGTCCGAAAGGATTCCGGGGGCGACAAAGCGCACCAACTCTTTGGATGGTCGCCACGAGTGACGGCGGGGAGGAGCCGTCACTTCTACGATAGCTTCCTGTAGTAGTTAATAAGGTTAAGGCTGCAGGAAGCCCTCGCTGTGCTTTGTAATATCCTCGGGGTGACAACCGAACTCGAGGCAACGTCAAGGACTGTTCTTCAGGACAGGGTTTACCGGGTTCCCTCTCCTTTGAGGTTCAATCCGCGACCGAGTCTCGGGAACGACTGAATCTTCGGAGATGTTAGCATATACACGAGGTTATGTGTAAGGTGCGCGTCCGAAAAAATTCCGGGGGCGGCAAAGTGTACCTACTATTTGGACGGTACGGCGGAGAGGAGCCGTCACTTCTACGGTAGCTTTCTGAGTTAGTTAATAAGGTTAAGGCTACAGAAAGCTCTCGCTGTACTTGATACTCTTCTTGGAGTGGCAGCCGAACTCGGGACAAGGTCAACGACGGTGCACGTCGGAAAGGATTCCGTTGGCGGCTTAGCACAACTGCTCTTTTGGGTGGTTGGCTGGTTAAACTTGAATCGGTCAGGGGCTTGGAATAACACACTCAGCTTGGTCCTCATGGGCTTTTTTGCAAATATATATATGTATGATACGCTAAATGAAGGCGAAAATGGAATTCCGTCACCTGTGTGCTGGCAATCAGACTGAGACGTGGCAACCGGTAGACTTGGTGCCGGTCTGCGAGTTTATCAGTCTTTCGCGGTCGAAGGTGATACCCGTAGGATGTAACAATTTTCTGTGATTTGAAGAGTAAGCGAAATTATTTATCAAACAAACATGATTTAGCATAAAAGGACGTCAACGACTGTATAGTCTACAGTTTTTTTATAGGAAATCATCGCATCCTTGAGACAGTGGTATCGAACCCCATTGTCGTCGGCCCTGAATATGGTTTTTCGTGGTTTCCCATTTTTCACACCTGGCAAATACTGGGGATGCATTTTAATTAAAGCAACGCCCGTCTCCTTCCCACTTTTAGGCGTTTCCTATCCCATCGTCGCCATAAAACCTATGTGTGTCGGTGCGATGTAAGGCAACTTTAAATAAATAAATAAATAAATAAATAAATAAATAAATAAATAAATAAATAAATAAATAAATAAATAATATTGTAGAGTAAGCATTAAATAACTACTTCGTTCCTTAAATTACCGCTCAATTCAGTGATTTTTAAGTCATATGCATATCAAAACCTGCTCCCGAATCAGTAGACTCTAAATATGACGTTTGGAGGAGATCTATCCAGCCGTTTCCCCGTGGTGGTACAACAAATCAATAAACAAACAAACAAACAAAAGAGCTAAAAACGGATATAGAAATTTAAAAAAATAACGAAATACAGACAAAGGACCCCCGACAACCTTACTTATATAGATACGTATAGCCCGTTCCTTAATCAAGTACTTGAGTTGCCAAGATGCAAAGAGGCTTAACTCCACAAAAAAAAAAAAAAAAAATTGAGAAAAGACCAACATTTCCTTGTTCATATCATTTAACATTGATTAACACTAGCGCAGAGTTTCAAAATGCCTTCTTTGTTGCTTATTTTGTAGGTTAAAAATCATGGACTGCTGCAGAGACCCGTATGTCCACTGTCAAGCTTGCTGCATAGACCCTTATGTCCAATCACTAAAGAGAGATGTAAGTACCATTATGTCCACAACCGTAAGCCTCTATGTACTAGTGGAAATGCAGCAAACACCATTATGTCCACAAAAGTTATTTTTACTCCGGTTCTTGAAATTAATGACCAAACCAACAGAAAGCAATTAAAAAATGAAAAATAAATCTTTTTTTTTTTTTTTGCTAAGGGGCTTTACGTCGCACCAACACAGGTAGGTCTTGTGGCGACGATGGGATAGGATAGGTCTAGGAGTTGGAAGGAAGCGGCCGTGGCCTTAATTAAGGTACAGCCCCAGCATTTGCCTGGTATGAAAATGGGAAACCACGGAAAACCATCTTCAGGGCTGCCGACAGTGGGATTCGAACCCACCTATCTCCCGGATGCAAGCTCACAGCCACGCGCCTCTACCCGCACGATCAACTCGCCCGGTGGTAAAAAAAATCATAGCAGATACTACATACATAGACGAACAATAATACAACCAAATCTATATATACAAAATAAGAGTTTTGTCTGTACATCGCTCAGAATTTGAAAAGAACGGTATTTCTATATCGATCATGTCCACAGTAACAAGCAAATGCATTTTCTGCTTTTCCGTAATGTCTGTCTGTCTGCCTGTCTGTCTGTCTGTCTGTCTGTATGTATGTATGTATAGTATGCGCACTTTTTAGTGATAGATTTTTGTACTCGTTGGAGAAGTAAGAAGGGTTCCGTTAATACTGCCAACTGAATGGAAATGAAATCTGAACTGAATCGATAATATGATCCGATCGATATGGATTTTATAAACCTTAATTATTTTAAGCAAACAACTGTGTCACACACACAATATATAATACTATATAACATTTCCCGTTCCGAAGCGTGTTCCTAGCATGAATTCTATAGTTTGGCTTTGCTGTGTAAACAACAACAGTACGAGTACTTAAAGTGTACGCCAGATGTCGCACAGCGATGATAAGCGTTTCTTAGTTTGTGTTTCAAAGGTTGCCAATACGAATCTCGAAGATAACCGAAGTCGACCACTTCAGCACTAGGGTGTAAATCTATCACTAAAAAGTGCGCAGATAGTATGTATGTATGTATGTATGTATGTATGTATGTATGTATGTATGTATGTATGTATGTATGTATGTATGTATGTATGTATGTATACGCATCACGAGAAAACGGCTGAAGAGAATTTAATGAAAATCGGTATGTAAAGTCGGGTGATGAACCACTACAATCTAGGCTATACATTATTTTATTCACGCTGAGTGAAATGGTAGTTTAGGGGAAGGCTTGAAATTTAATTCTGAAATATTTATGTTATTAGTGGTCGTGTCTTAATGAAAATCGGTATGCAAAGTCGGCGTAATAAGTCGATATAATCTAGGTCATTAATAATTGTATTAACGCTGAGTGAAATGGCAGTTTACAGGAATACTTAAATTTAATTTTCAAATATTTATGTTATTAGTGGTCGTATCTTAATGGAAATCGGTAGACAAAGACGAGAAATAAGTCGCTATAATATAGGCTATACATAATTGTATTCACGCTGAGAAAAATGGTAGTTTAGGGGAAGGCCTAAAGTTTAATTCTCAAATATTTATTATATTAATGGTCGTATCTTCACGAAAATTGGTACGCATAGTCGGGGAATAAGTCGCTATAATCTAGGCAATCAATAATATCATTCACACTGAGTGAAATTGTAGTTTAGGGGAAGGCCTGATATTTCTAAAGAACGTTATTTATGTTATCAGTGGTCGTATCGATAAATACCACATAACTAGCATAACTTTAGTTATGTCGTAAGTTAGTAGTAGTTATGTAAGAAGTTATTACATTTCCGATCACTTATGTCTTATACATTGTTACCGTACCGCATATAATCACAGAGATATTCATGAATTTGGATTGTTGTTACTAAGTCCATATCAGCGCCGAGTCACGAGAAAATGGGTAAACTGAATTTAGTGAAAATCGGTATGTAAAGTGTGAGAATAAGGAACTACAGTCTACGATATAAATAATTTTGTAAGACGCCCTAATATCACAGAGTCGAAAGAAAACTAATGTGAAGGCCTGCAATATAGAAAGCTCATAAACTTTATCAACAATAACATTACATTGACCATTGTTTGTTGTGATGTGCTTTTTGTCTTCTGTTTCCTCTCATCCCTGATAGATAGGATTATTGCAGCGTACCGAGGTTTTTTAATTTGCTTTACGTCGCACAGACACAGGTAGGTCTTATGGCGACGATGGGATAGGAAAGGAATAGGGGGGTGAAGGAAGCGGCCTTAGCTTTAATTAAGGTACAGCCTGGTGTGACTGGTGTGAAAATGGTAAACCACGGAATACCATCTTCAGGGATGCAGGCAGTGGGGTTCGAATCCACTATCTCCTGGATGCAAGCTCACAGCTGCGCGCCCCTAACCACACGGCCAACTCGCCTGGTCGTACCGAGTGTAACAGCCTGCCTGCATATTGGCGGGAAGTAGCTGGGGAGTTAGATAACTTTCTTCTTTAGTATGCCATTCCTCTGTTTCATACATTTTCTGATATTACTGGTACGTAACACACTGGTTCATCATAGCATTCGAGCTATTCAATCCCTATTCTGAGGCACTGATTGGAATGAGTAGTGTGCATATTTAACGGAATAATGACAGAGGAGTGTCCACGGCAGTCTGCGACCTGGTTATTCCAGCTCTGGAACTTTGGACTGTTCGTTGAAAGTGAGAAAGTGTGCGGTTTTTTCATTTGATCGAGTATTTTATATGATAACATTGCTTTCAATCGCTACATTCCTACTGACGTTTTTGTAATGACCTATGTTGAATTCAGTTAGGAAAACCACCAAGTCAGTCTTTCTGAGAATCCCGTAGCGAAGCACGGGTACATCAGCTAGTTTGATAATACTGTCAGCTTCGCTACACTGACTGTCAGCTGCAATGTGGTATATTCTACTAAAGGCTAGCAAACGGATTATAATTGCAAGACCACGTACGGGAAACATTGTGCGTGGAGAAGTTCTTTACAATACAGATTATTCTGTAGCTATAGTCGATTTTGAAAAGAGGAAAGAACTGGGACGTAGTTCAACCTCAGATTGTCCTTGAGGGAATTAAGTTAAAAAGAAATGGTGAAGGATCTGAATTGCCTGCTCGAAACACACTTCGCAGAATACTGGAAAAAATTAGAAGACCTGAAATTTTTATAGGATACACTGGCTAGACAGGATGAACGGTTTGATGATAATGACACAGTTCCACGTCTAGAAGAAGATGTAGATGATGACTTATTAGACATTACTGAAGAAGATGAAGTAATGGCCATTTAAAGCAATTGGATTATTACTGTAGTGCTTTTAAGGTATAATTTTTCTTTGGATATCGAAGTGATTTAATTGATACATTTTTCATCTTCTGTTGTTCTTTATTTAAGACAATGTTTGAGCCATAATTTTATACAGCCTGAAGAATGACAACTAGATCAGCTAAAACCTGACAGCTTAAAATAATGTAAAGAACCTGCTGCCCTTTCTGACCTAGTTTTAAGTTAATATTTTGTGAAATAGTGTTTTGTTTTTCTGGCTTGATAGGAACCTAACTGACGAAGTCAAAGCAGTTACCACTTTGTACATAGATGACATGATAATAGCGACTAGAACATTTGAAGAAAACCTCCAAAATTTAGGTAAACTATTCAAGAACCTCATGGAAACCGGATTCAAGGTGAACATCAAAAAGTCACACTTATGTCAGCCGGGAATCCTATTCCTAGGACACGTAATAGACGGCAAAGGAATCCGCCCAAACCCAGTAAAGCTAGAGGCGATAAGCAACTTCCCTAGGCCTACCAAGGTGAAACATGTTCGCCAATTCCTTGGTACCTGTCAATTTTTTAGGGAACATTGTAAAAATTTTACAGAAGTAGTTGCACAACTGCAAGACCTGCTGCGTAAAAACAGATGGAAATGGACGCAGGAAGCGGAGACAGCGTTCACAAGTACAAAAGAATTGTTAGCCAGGAGTATAAAATTAGCATATCCTGACTTTAACAAACCGTTCATCCTCCAGACGGACGCATCTAAAATTGGTATAGGTGCAGTCTTATTTCAGGAGCAGGACGATGAACGTAAGACCAAGGATTATTTAGGCTTTTTTAGTAGAAAACTGAGGTCGCACGAACGAAATTATACAACTACAGAATTAGAAATGCTAGCTATAGTCCGAGCCCTACAGCACTGGCGAAAAGTTATCTACGGATTTCCAATCGTCATAAGAACCGACCATCAAGCGTTAACATTCATGTTAAAGTCAGGTGTCTCATCTGACCGAATTACAAGATGGTCATTGTTCGTGCAACAATTAAATTTTACCATTGAACACTGTGCAGGCAAGGCGAATATCTTAGCTGATGCCTTAAGTAGAAACCCGAATAAACAGGAAGAGCAGGTAAATTATGTTGACTTGACACAGGAAGAGAGAAATGTACTGCTGCGACTGAGCCAATTGCCAACCTTTCAACAGGCTGACCCAACCTTACAGCCGATTATCCAGTATTTCCAGGGAGCAATTCAGCAATGGGACCCTCGTTATAACGAAATTCACAAGGCCGCAGAAGAATACAGATTGTTAAATAATCAACTGTTAAAATATGCAGATAAGGACCATACAAAATTAAAGATCGTAGTTCCGAAAGAATTACAGAATGAGTTAATTTGGCATGTACACCGTGTTATTGGGCACGGAGGTATCGATAAAACCGTCGCCACAATCCAGGAAACGTTTACATGGAAAGACCTAAGGAAGACTGTCAGGGATGCAATAATTACATGCGACACTTGCCAGCGTGTGAAGGCGAACTCATACCTTGTCAAGCAGAAGCCAATTCCTATTCTACCGTCAAAACCCCGTGAGTTATTCGCGATGGACATTTATGGAAAAATCCCGAAATCACGGAGAGGCAATCAGTTCATATTAGTTACCATGGATGTATTTTCGAAATTTACGAACCTTTCTCCAATACAAAAGGCCAATACTAGGTCAGTTTTAAGATTCATCAATAGGGAAATAATTCCGGCTATGGGAAAACCGGAGAAATTATTAACAGATCACGGAACACAGTTCACCTCCGCACAGTTCAAAACAGGTCTACAGCAATTAGGAATTCAACATGTTCTGAGTTCAACACGTCACCCAGAGTCGAACCCGGCAGAAAGAGTAATGAAAGTTATCGCAAAATTCAGCAGAATTTATATCCCAGAACAGCATTGGCGATGGGTAGATATTCTCCCATTGATCACTGACTGCATAAATAATACTGTCCATGAAGCAACAGCAAAAATTCCGGCCGTAGTACACAATAACTTACAACCAGCTAGACCTTGGCATCCAGTCGTTAATTGTCCGCCTGAACCCCTACTGTCCCCGGAAGTGTGTACACAGCAGGTACAACAGCGTTTAAGAGAGCAAGCTGACCGCCGGGTAAGAAGGGTTCGGAGAAGAAAATTTCACAGGCAATTAAGAGTAGGCGAAACTGTATTGATCCGCAGACCACGCATCTCCGATCCTGAAAGGAGGTACTATGCAAAATTTGCGCCATTGTACATCGGTCCTTATCGCATTATTCAAGACATGCAGAACAATGCATACAAAATTAGAAGTCTAGATGGAGAAAATGAAATGATAATGAATGCATCAAACCTCAAAGTATATAGATCAGCACCAGGCGCAGCTCAGGTGAATCTCTTGGAAAAACAAAGGAGCTCAAATGCCGGAGAAACCACCGGTTCCGGCACGGAAGAAGAAGATGAAGATGATGACCCGTGTACTGACGCAGAAGAAGAAGATGTCCAGGAAACCCTATCAACGAACCCAGGACACGACACTTATTTCGAGGTTGGAAGAGGTCAACGAACAGAAGAAAATTGTCCGGAAGGCGAACAGAACTCAGCTGAGATACTGGCGGTCATGGAACAAATTGCAGACGACCTCGAGAAAGAAAATCGAAGTTTAGAGGAAGAAATCAGAGAAAAGCTCAGACATAAGCAGAGGTATACTTCATAGTCAGAGGTATACATTCACTTATGGCTGCAAGTATGTTTGAACCATAAGTTAAATTGAGAGAAATCTTTCACTGTCGCGTAAGATTTCTAATGTCGTAGGGGAGCATTGCACCCATAAGCGAATGTGCTTAATTAATATGCAAGAATAAAATGCTTAATAATTCGCACATTGGAATACAGCAGTAGGCTGGGGAAAGCTGGCAGTCTCAAAAAGCAACATTCTGGCGCCGGTCAGACTGCAAGAAGATCCGCAGAACACGTCTTAAGGCACGGACAGCATATAGCTGGCCTAAGTGGTACATCCAATAATGTTTTATGATGCCGACAAGAAGTGGAAACTTTCTACTCGGTTCTCACGAGAATTCGCGTTGGAGCTTGACCTACTTAGATGTGCAAGAGAGAAAGAAAATAATACCCGTCGACCCTTGGGAGAAAATGGAAGCATCCATGCTGCGAAGAGCGCGAACGTCTCAGCCAATCACAAAATTGCAAATTTAAATGTTTTGTCATAGCGGGAAGCTAGAGCCAGTATTTAGCGATTTGGTGCCCGGAGTAGTTGCGGAAAATGGTGTCCTGACTTCCTAACAATATTTGAGGATTTATCAGTGCAAATGTGTGATTAATTAGTGATTAATTAAGAAATTTTTAACTTTACATGGAAGGGTGGTATCGCCCAGGAAGTTAACCATCATGGCGGGAGGACGCCATCCCCTGGAAGAAAATAGAACCAGTGACGCGCGCCGTCGTATGAAATACCCTGTGATCGTTTCTCGTAGCGCAATGTAACACGTAAATCGGACCAAAATTAGGAATGTTTTGAACATATTTCCTAAAACTTTAACCTACGGACGTATGATAAATCGGTCCCAAGTGCAAGATTATTACGCCACATCCCTTCCACAGAACTACTTTCGAAGTGGGGGGAGGACTGTTTACAAAAACCAACGAGCAGTGTAGTGAATCTTCAGTTAGTTTGTTTTTCTGATCCAGTCTTGTACGGAGTTAGTTCAGTCAGTTCGTGTATGAACGCTTTCTTGTGTGAATTCTGAGACTTGTAGGAACGCGATCAGAGACACTTGTTGGCATCCGAGTGAGCAATATATTTACTTGTGAGAGTAATATTTCAGGAGAAATGAACACTTTGACAAACTTTTATTTATTTGAATTTATGCAGAGATAATCAGGCAATTGAATTATCAAATGACAATGATAGCTACATTTTCAACACTTGCCTTAAATGAACTTACACAAACAAACCGAGAGGGACAATGGAACACGTCGTAACACGTAACTGCATAAAATTTCCCTAATCCACGTGTAGTTTGGATATTTATTGAAAGGTCATATGTGGAGGACGATTAATATAAAATTCTCCACACATCATTGGGAACATTACATTTAACTTGTTTTCATCACTTTCAAAGAACTATTATGACAAGTGAGATAGTACGGGAGCAAAATTAGTTAAAGCAGTTACAGGGAGGAGAATGACTTTGTGCTAAGACCTTGAGTCCAATGTTATGTTCAGCAGAGGTGAATAACCAGTAAGCCTTACACAAACAAACTGAGAGGGGTGTGAGAGACACGGCGGGAGGCCAGGCAGGTAGCGGTGAGCAGACTTTCGACTTCACGTCAGGTGTTTAATGCAGTGTTATTTTATAATCTTCATTGGAGTGCTAGAAAATGCGAGTGTTTATGGAAATGTGGACGTGTGCAACGCCGTCATAAAAATGTATCAAGTATGTACGTGTGATATTTCGGATTACCACATCAGCTTCAAGATGGAATACTAATTCATCATGACAGAGCCCGGAGGGTGGTCCAACCTGCCTCCAGCACTAAGGTAATGAGCAACAAACTGTATAAATAAATATGTAGGACTATGAACCAATCGATGATCAAAATGTAGCTTAGACTGTTAGATAGGATTGTAGATAATTCACATAATAAAAATAATAATGATGATTGTACCGGGCGGTACACCTCCACGCCGCTAATTCAAACCTTGCGCCAGTTGAAAATCCTCTGCTGGAGGAAGTCCGAACTTTATCTAATGTATTAATTTTCAAGTTACCCAGAAGATGTCACTACTTGGAAATTTTGAAGTTTCTGAACTGGGTCGTTTTCGACGTATTTTTGTTTTGCTTGTAGTAAGAAGTGTGAACTTTCTCTTCTAGAGGACTCTACTGAAGAACTACTATAGTGCACCCTAGTGCAAGGTGAAAGAACTGGTTTTTTTTTGAGAAATTTTTATTTCAAAAGTTTGTTTCTTGTTAAATTTCTTTCTGGTATTGTGTAAGTTGGCTGTATACCCCTTTCTTTCCCCTTGTTTTGAATTTAGCCAATCCCGAATTTCTTTAATTAATTTATGACCAATAAGGTGTTTCTTCTTCAAATTGGATATGCTGCTTAACCCTAACCAATAAATGATTGTGGGCGGGTGTTTTCTTTCCTGAAACGCCTCGAACTTTCCGCGAGAGTATATAAACTGCTGATTTTAGGGTCTCTGCGCCACTTCTGTACCATCTTTCAGTGTGTAAAGTACATAGCAGGGGGCGGGAAGCGCCTCCTTCTTCGGACAGCAGTTCAACAACCAGGTAATGGTCGTATAATAATTTCTTTGCTTGCTAGCTCAGCAGTTTAACTCTCGGGGCGGGTCCGAAGCTTTTCCACCATGTAACTTTTCCCTAAAATGTAAAGACTCTTAGTATCTATTCTCTTTTATGCTACATATTGGGATAGAGAGTGCTTAACCCTCTCGAGCTCCCACTCATATTGTTTTGAGGTGAACTTACCTTTTCACAACCAATTCTTCTTTAACGTAATGTAAATTGTTTCCTTCTAAAGTCACCTCGTTAGTATGGGATTAGCCCTTGCATTTGTGGCCTAGAGCCAGATTAGGTTTTAAAACAAAATGTATTAGGAGTGCAGTTCGCCTCCTCTCACATTGGTGTTTTAGAGGCCAAGTAATTATCCTTTTCTCGCTTAATAGGCGTCAGTAGGTTGGGTATTTTACCCCTGTGTTTACGTCCTTAGAGGACAGCTTGAAGGTCGAGTTAGGTGTGGCCTTTTGATAGGCTTAAAACTTTGAGAGCGGATCGCTCTTTTGAAATTTGTTTCTGCGTGCCTCTAGGAGCTCTTACTGTGTAATTTGGAGCAAGTGCTCCTGGGCATGATTGGGGTTTTCTCCCCCTTTGTTAAACCTTATGTACATGTAAGCTTGGGCTAACTGCTCAAGAATTGTGAGTTCGGGGCTCGAAGCCCAAAGCCTGTAAATACTGTTGTTGCTCTTTTGTTGCCTTGCTACTCTGTACCTTCCATGCTTGTTATTTCTTGATTTTGAAAAGAGAATATAACCTTGTTAAATTTTACATTAACTTTAATTTCGTAGTTTGAGACCCGTTCACCCCCGCACCTTCTTTCACCTCTACCTACCACAAAAATACGGTAACAAGTGGTAGCAGAGCGTGGTTGAATGGGTCTCAATTTAGCCCCTTTTGACGGCTAAACATTGCTTTGATCCGAACTCTAACAATTTTCTCAGTTGCTGGAATTTTTTATTTTTCCTGTTTCAAAATTGTTCTGTCATCATGCCCGGCCCTCGCGATGTTCTCCATCTTAACTATTTGCGCAAGGAGGAGTTGATCTATGAATTGACTATTAGAAATGTGCAATCTGGAGGCACGGTTGCGGTAGACACAAACAAGCTTAGAGAGTCCCTTGATTTGCCCATTTCCATCCCCACTTTGGGAGAGAAAGAAATTGACGACTCTCTTTCCACGATCATCGAGAATATTACTGGGCTAGCATCTGTAGTTAGTTTTTTTGACGAAAATGACCCTTCTCCTAATCAAATTAAGCGTGTGCAAGCCAGGCTATTTCATTTTTCAAATAGAGTTACCGATCTGTTGTCTCTGAAGTTGAATGACGTTCAGAGGAAGGAAGCTAGTACGGTGCTTGAAAATATTTCTGAATTATCTAGTAAGGTCACTCAATTGTTAACTGGGGAAGTTACTCCCAAAACTGATCAACCCGCTACGGTGAATGTAGGTAGCGAGGAAGAGCCTCCTACGGGAGAAGTCAATAGGAAAACCGTTGGAGCTCTAACTATCTCTGCCCCATTGGACAAGGAGTCTGAACGCCGTACGTCGTTGAATAATGTACGTTCTGAACTAACTTCTTTGCCACTGAAACCTTTCCCTACTATGTCACCTGGGTTCAGCAGCTTGCCTCATCCATTAGCAATGTTGCTCAGAGGTATCTCTAAGTTTTCCGTTAATACCACCAGTGAAGTTATTTCATTCTTAAGGTTTTTAGTTGAATTTCAGGATCATGCCCTTGTTTTTTCTCTTTCTCCGTGTCAAAATTTACAGTTAATTTATCCTTATGCAATTGGTATTCTCTCAGATAAAATAGTAAGAGCCATTGCCGAACAGTCATTTATTGAAGATTTTCATGCACATCTGCTTGCAAATTTTATTCCTGCTCGCGCGAGGTCATCCCCGATTCAGAAGTACTATTATCGAGTACAGAGATTGGATGAAAATCTGGCTGATTTCAGACAAGACATTAAGTTATATACTAGGGTGTTTGCTCTTCACTTCCCTGAGGATCAGATTGTACAAGCTATTGTGGAAGGCATTTCACCATCTTATAGGTCATATTTGTGTTTCGCGGCGTGCCCGCAAACCTTCTCTGAACTTGAAGCATTGGCCGTCTCAGCGGAAGGAGTTAGATACGCCGATTCCTTGCGTGTCGCGAAAGAACCCCCTCCTTCGTTTAGTAATACTCGGCCTCCACCTCGCCGACCAGTCACACCCCGTAAATGTTATGCTTGCGGGTCGCCTGACCATCTTCGCAATAAACGTCCATTGTTCAAAACTAGTAGGGCAAATAATGGAGCTGGTTCATCACAAGGCTGTTTTAAATGTGGGGCTTTCTCACATATCGCCAAGAATTGCCCAAATTCAAATAGCACCCCCTCCTGCTCAACCTCTGGTGCAAATTCCACCAATGCCAATAATAAAAAGTGACTAGTGGCTTCGGCTGAGTCGACTAATCCATCTTTCCGAGGCTCAGCCCCTGGTAAACAGATCGAAAATTCGGGGAACGTTCAACCTGCAAATCCATCTTTTGAATGCCCCAAAGAGTGTCTTAGGATTGCGGCGGATACCCCCGCACCGGTCCCCTTTCTCAAAATTGAGTTAAATAATGAGCCTATAACAGCTCTATTAGATTCAGGCAGTGTTTGTTCTATTATTTCGGCTGAATGGTATGCAAAATTGAAATCTGTTTGTAAACTTCCTGACTATTGTTCCTCTTCGATCCAATATGTTTCGGCTAATTCATCTCCATTAGAAATTCTAGGTTCTTTACAGGTCAAAATTCGTATTTTTAAATTTACATGGAAAATCAAATTGTTTGTGGCTAAGCACTTGTCTTGCCCCATCATATTGGGAGCTGACTTCATTTCTCACACTGGTCTTGTGCTCGATCTTCAGAGTAAGTCGTGCACATTCAAATTTGCTTCCAATTGTAAAATCCCCTTGTTAAAATGTAATTCTGCATCATGTTCATCTTTTTCGCCTACCCAGGATGAGATGTTGTTAGACCTTAGACATCTACCTGAGGAGCAGGCTGACAGTATTCGTAAGTTGTGTCAGTCGTTTCCAGAGGTGTTCTCTGATACTCTTGGTGTTACTGACCTTATTGAATACAAAATTGAGGTCACGGATTCGATTCCTGTCCGTTTTCCACCTTATAGACTATCTCCACCAAAAATGAAGGCTCTGAAAGAAATTATCGATCAGATGTTGAAGGATGGTATTATTAGGCCCTCTAAGTCGGCGTATTCTTCGCCTATTTTTCTAGTCCCGAAACCCCAACGGGGCTTCAGGCCTGTCATTGATTATAGGGCTCTCAATCGGAAGGTGGTGTTACAATCTGTGCCCCTTCGTGACCTTCATTCTTGTTTTTCATGGTTTCGTAAGGCCAAGTTCTTTACTATCTTGGACTTGAATCAGGCCTATAATCAAATTCCCCTAGCGGAAGAGTCTAAACATCTTACAGCGTTTGCCACGGATTGGAATTTGTATGAATACAACCGCCTGCCTTTCGGGCTCCCCACGGGAGCAGCTGTACTCACTAGGCTGCTAGATAGGGTCTTCTCCGACATCAAATTTGAGTACTTGTATCACTACTTGGATGATGTCGTCGTATTTTCGGAGACCTTTGAAGTACATCTAGATCATCTGCGAGAAGTTCTCAATCGCCTGCGTAAGGCTGGGTTAACTGTTAAATTGTCCAAGGTTGCCTTCGCTAAACCCTCCATGTCATTCCTAGGGCATATTGTGTCACCTGATGGTGTGGCAGTCGATCATTCTAGAACACAGGCCATCCGTGATTTTAAACCTCCCAAGGACATTAAAGGTATCGCCAGGTTCATTGGTATGGTGAATTTCTTCAGGAAGTTTATTCCTAACTTCGCTAATAGAGCGGCGCCCTTAAACCTTCTTCGTAGGAAAGGCATCAAATTCGAGTGGGGACCTTCTCAACAAGCCGCTTTTGAAGATCTTAAATTAGCTCTCTGTAATGCCCCTGTCCTTGCTATGCCTGATTTCTCAAAGAAATTCATCGTCCAAACTGACGCGTCGTCGTCAGCAGTAGCAGCAGTCCTTCTTCAAGAGACTGAATTAGGGAGGCGACCCATCGCCTATGCATCTAGGACTCTATCGGCTCAAGAAGCCAAGTATTCCATCTATGAGCTTGAAGGTTTGGCAGTCTTATTTGCCTTAGAAAAGTTCCGTCTCTATCTGGAACATGTCAAATTCGACCTGGAGACAGATAATTCAAGCCTTAAGCTGGGTCTTAGGTAGGCCGCGTCGTACTGGTCGTATAGCCCGTTGGGCCATCCGAATTTCTGCCTTCCAATTCGATGTCAGGCATATCAGAGGGACCGAAAATGTTGTTGCCGATGGACTCAGCCGTATGTTCTCCAACGACGTCGAGACCCATGAACCGGTCGACAGTTCATCACCTCCCGAGTCCATACTATCTGATGTTAATGCCATCTTAACAGATGCTCCCATGCTCTTTAGGGATATCGAGAAATACCAACGTGAAGATCCGACGCTGGCTCCGATAATGGAAACCCTTTCTTCTGGGGAACATGTTGTCCCTTATGTACTGAGGAATGGTGTTCTATGTTGCCCTTCGAGGCATGATAAGATGATGAAGGTTGTCGTTCCAGCTGTTCTTGTGCCTATGATCTTCAAGTACTATCATGAGACCCCATCAGGCGGGCATCTTGGAATCTTTAAAACTCGTAAAAAGATTCGTGAAAGGTTCATCTGGAAGGGTATGGACGGTGAAATCCGTGAACTAGTAAAAGCTTGTAAATCTTGTTTGCTTAGTAAACCCACCATGTCCACCAAGGTAGGCCTTTTGTCTTCGCATCAGGCTTCGCGCCCCATGGAACGCCTGTATATTGATTATGTAGGACCCTTCCCCCAGTCAAAGGGAAATGCCAACAAGTTCATCTTTGTATGCGTAGATGGTTTTACAAGATTTTCCTGGTTATTTCCGACTAAGCTGGCTACCGCTCAGTCCACCATTACTTGCCTAAATTCTATTTTTGCTTCTTTTGGTCCGTGCCAATATATTGTGTCTGATAATGCTAAGGCTTTCACATCAAATCTTTGTCGTAAATTCTGTTTTGACCTGTCCATCTCTCATGTAACTACTTCTGCTTATTACCCTCAACCATCTCTGGCTGAACGGGTTAATCGTAATCTCTGGTCCGCGCTTATTGCCTATCATCATGAAGATCATTCTAGGTGGGACACGTCCCTGCATTGGTTAGCTTTTGCTTTGAATTCGGCGGTTCATGAAACTCACAAGTTTACTCCAGCTTCTTTGATGTTCAAGTTCGTTCCCAACACGCCGCTCTCTAACCTCTGGTCTCTGAGTGACATTCTACCGGAGACAATAGACCCAGATAACATTAAAGATCTTTGGAAGAAGGCTAAAGCCAATCTTAAAGTGTCTCATGAAAAGGTTAGGGAAAGATATGATCGTGGACGGAGACCCACCAATTTGAAGGTAGGCGACCAAGTGATGGTCAAGAATTTTGTTCCCGCGGGCAAGCTTGCCCCCAGATTTCATGGGCCGTGTGTCATTCTCGATTTCCTTACGCCGGTTACGTTGTTATTAAGTAATCCAGCCACCGAGAGGATATTTAAGGTTCACCTGTCGCAGGTGAAACCTGTATAATTTCTGTGCTAACTTGCTTCATATAATCTTGAAAGGAATATGAAGGTTATATTTTTTTGAGGTTTTCACTTTTAAGGCCTTCTGCCCCTTCTATAATATTTTGTTTTATATGTAAGCATTTTTGTAAAACCTTCCCCGAACCGTTAAACTGCCATCCTGTCGTTGCCACGGCCATTACCACGCTCCCGTCTCCTGCTCCACTACACACAGTGGCTTGTACATGAAATAAATATCTCCACGCCGCTGGCCCCTCAACCTCACCACAATGAATGTACCCTACTATCATTCTGGTCCAACAAAAATTCTGCCGTCGAGCTTTAATGTTTCAGTGCCCCCGCATCCGCGCGGCGCCGTGCCGCGACTGGGATAGAGGAAGGGCCCCCTCTACTCCAGCGAGGTCGACAGTTGCACGGCGAGCCGGAGCCCTCCTCCCGGCCAAGGCTGATGTGCGGCGCACAACCTACTTGCCCGCAGCCTGTATATGTTCACCGCGGGCGCGGCGTGCTTCAACACCACTACTCCTCCCATAGTGCGGGCGAGCGGTATCTCAGGGTACTTGAGGGATCCGAGCGGCCTCCTCTGGACACAAGCTGCAGCGGCCGGTCTGGCCATCCAATTTAATCAACTACATGGACATTTACTATCAGCAATTACTATGAAAATTTTTCTTCACTTTCTAGTATTAAAAGTTTTTCTTCTGAATTCAATTCCTACAAACATAAAGACATTACTTCAACGGTTACTACAAGAATTTTGAAACTGGATCAAACCAAATTTAGAAATGTTTTATAAATGCTTCTGCAATTAATCTCCATATCAACATCATAACTTGGACCTTATTTTCAAACAAATTTCATGTATCACCCCTCGAGGGACTTTTGGGGGGGGGGAGGTCTGTACCGGGCGGTACACCTCCACGCCGCTAATTCAAACCTTGCGCCAGTTGAAAATCCTCTGCTGGAGGAAGTCCGAACTTTATCTAATGTATTAATTTTCAAGTTACCCAGAAGATGTCACTACTTGGAAATTTTGAAGTTTCTGAACTGGGTCGTTTTCGACGTATTTTTGTTTTGCTTGTAGTAAGAAGTGTGAACTTTCTCTTCTAGAGGACTCTACTGAAGAACTACTATAGTGCACCCTAGTGCAAGGTGAAAGAACTGTTTTTTTTGAGAAATTTTTATTTCAAAAGTTTGTTTCTTGTTAAATTTCTTTCTGGTATTGTGTAAGTTGGCTGTATACCCCTTTCTTTCCCCTTGTTTTGAATTTAGCCAATCCCGAATTTCTTTAATTATTTTATGACCAATAAGGTGTTTCTTCTTCAAATTGGATATGCTGCTTAACCCTAACCAATAAATGATTGTGGGCGGGTGTTTTCTTTCCTGAAACGCCTCGAACTTTCCGCGAGAGTATATAAACTGCTGATTTTAGGGTCTCTGCGCCACTTCTGTACCATCTTTCAGTGTGTAAAGTACATAGCAGGGGGCGGGAAGCGCCTCCTTCTTCGGACAGCAGTTCAACAACCAGGTAATGGTCGTATAATAACTTCTTTGCTTGCTAGCTCAGCAGTTTAACTCTCGGGGCGGGTCCGAAGCTTTTCCACCATGTAACTTTTCCCTAAAATGTAAAGACTCTTAGTATCTATTCTCTTTTATGCTACATATTGGGATAGAGAGTGCTTAGCCCTCTCGAGCTCCCACTCATATTGTTTTGAGGTGAACTTACCTTTTCACAACCAATTCTTCTTTAACGTAATGTAAATTGTTTCCTTCTAAAGTCACCTCGTTAGTATGGGATTAGCCCTTGCATTTGTGGCCTAGAGCCAGATTAGGTTTTAAAACAAAATGAATTAGGAGTGCAGTTCGCCTCCTCTCACATTGGTGTTTTAGAGGCCAAGTAATTATCCTTTTCTCGCTTAATAGGCGTCAGTAGGTTGGGTATTTTACCCCTGTGTTTACGTCCTTAGAGGACAGCTTGAAGGTCGAGTTAGGTGTGGCCTTTTGATAGGCTTAAAACTTTGAGAGCGGATCGCTCTTTTGAAATTTGTTTCTGCGTGCCTCTAGGAGCTCTTACTGTGTAATTTGGAGCAAGTGCTCCTGGGCATGATTGGGGTTTTCTGCCCCTTTGTTAAACCTTATGTACATGTAAGCTTGGGCTAACTGCTCAAGAATTGTGAGTTCGGGGCTCGAAGCCCAAAGCCTGTAAATACTGTTGTTGCTCTTTTGTTGCCTTGCTACTCTGTACCTTCCATGCTTGTTATTTCTTGATTTTGAAAAGAGAATATAACCTTGTTAAATTTTACATTAACTTTAATTTCGTAGTTTGAGACCCGTTCACTCCCGCACCTTCTTTCACCTCTACCTACCACAAAAATACGGTAACAATGATAATAATAATAATAATAATAATAATAATAATAATAATAATAATAATAATAATACCTGCCCAGTGTATGGGACGCAGAGCTGACTGCGACCAGGCGGGTCCACAGGTGGCGGATAGTGGGCATCCCTCCAGATATGGAGGGCAGCTGCGATATAAGCAGGGAAACCTGACAAATAAGCAGTCCCGGACCAACAGCGGCATTGCCACCAGGATGTGGCGGGACTATGGAGGGCACCATAGTCTCTAAAAAATGCCACATAAATCCAGTGACGGCAATGTGACAAGGCGAGTGAGTGCCGCCTAAAAAGCACTCTGCCATTCCCGTGGCGTCTGTTCCCCATGTTAGGGGCGGCCTGGAAAACTTCTTGGTGCAGCGAACCAAGTCGTAGCAGATGGAAATGCAAATTTCTAGAAGCACAAGCTCTAAACAAGTATCAGTCATGAAAGGTGCAATGAGTAACTCATATCCTCGTGGTGGCGAAGCTACCGAAGCTGGGCATTCGGATCCGGGGGTCCAGCAGCATTGCGCAAGTCAAGACCAGTCGGAGGGTCTTAGAATCCCAAAGCAAATCACAAATGTAAGCACAGAACGTTCATAGGGACACTGAATGTGAACTCGATGTTGAAAATAGGGAAACAAATGGAACTGACTAAAATGATGGATGAACAAGAGATGAAAATATTAGCTATACAAGAAACAAGATACCGAGACGAAAATACGGTACAAACACACAACTACAGGATTTATAAAGGTAAACCAGCAGAGAAAATACAAAACACTAAAGGTCTCTGGATGTTTGGGACAGCATTTGTAGTACACAATTCAATGGCAGACAAGATAACGGAATTCAAATCCACCTCACCAAGGATGTCAACACTAACTTTCAAAAACAAGAACAAGAAATACACAACAATAAATGCACATGCACCAATAAATAAGGACAACCAACAAAATCCACAGAAAGTAGAAACATTTTGGGAAGGTCTGGAAGAAATTCTAGGAAATACTCCAGAGAAAAATGTTTTAATTCTGCTAGGAGACTTCAATGCACAAATTGGAAGGAATGAACCATCAAGAACCACAGGAAAATTCACAGCTCACAGCAAGACAAACATGAATGGTAAGAGGTTGATAGAGTTGTGTGAAAAATTCAATTTGAACATCATGACCACCAAGTTCCAAAAGAAGCCAAAGAAACAAACAACATGGATATCACCTAACAAATTATTGGGCGAATTTCAGATTGACCATGTTGCAATCAGTTATGAAAACTCCAGAGAAATTCAAGATGTACATGTAGCTAGAGGAGCAAACTTCGACTCTGACCACTATCTGACAAAAATTAAGATGAAATTAACACCAGAAAGGAGAAAAAGTAGTGGTACAAAAATTACAAGATACAGAATAGAAGATCTGAAGTTCAATCAGCAGACTGTGAATGAATACCAGAACAGGATGAATAAGATTCAAAGTCACAGCTGGACTGAGATGGCAACATCAATACAACAAGCAGCGGAACAAACAATCCTACGAAGTAAAAAGAAGAAACATCCGTGGTGGAATGAAGTTTGCGAAGAAGCACTACAAAGAAGGGCTCAGAGATGGAAGAAATGGAACTCAACTAAGAAACCAGAAGACTGGGAGGCATTCAAAGCACAAAGGAAAACAACAGCTAAAACCATAAGAGGTGAACGAAAACATTATGACACACAGCAACTAAAGAAACTAGAAGAAGATTTCGTGAAAAACAATACACGTAATTTCTACCAGACATTCAGGAGGAACTTAACAAGATACAAACCGCCAACCCTATGCTTCAAAGATGACGAAGGAAATCTAATCACTGGAAATGAACAGAATTGCCAACACCTTGCAAATTATTTCCAGAAACTACTGAACTGTAAAAAACCTGAGGAAACTCTAATGTTTGAGAAACCCAAGAACCAGACACCGGACTCAGAACCACCTAATAAAGAAGAAATCAGGGGAATAATAACAGGACTGAAGAATAATAAGACGTCAGGTGAAGATTCAATAGTTGCAGAGTTATTGAAATATGCCGGAGAACACTTAGTGACTCAGCTAGAAGCACTGTTTGAGGAGATTTGGCAGACGGAGAGCATCCCAAAGGAATGGAAGACATCATTAATACACCCGCTGCACAAAAAAGGAGACAGAACAAACGTTAACAATTACAGAGGAATATCATTGCCACCAGTTGCCTCTAAAATTCTATCCAAGGCACTACAAAACAGGACTGAAGGGATAATAGAAAAAGAACTTGGTGAATACCAGGCAGGATTCCGGAAAGGGAGATCATGCAGCGAGCAAATTTTCAACCTAATCTCCATAATACAACTACGTGCACTCACAGCCAAAAATCTAGTGATTGTATTTGTGGATTTTAAGAAAGCCTATGATTCAGTCGACAGAGATACCTTGATAAGCACGTTAGAAGAGTTTGGGATAGATAAAAAAACTAGAAATTTAATCAAAGAAACTATCACTGACACTACATCACAGGTTAAGTTTATGGGTATGTTGTCAAAACCATTCAAGATCGAAACAGGTGTCCGACAAGGGGACGGGATGTCACCACTTCTGTTTAATGTTATACTTGAAAAAGTGGTCAGAGAGTGGAGGAAGAGACTGACGGAATTAGGGGTGAAAAATGGAATATCACTGGGAAGATCTGGAGTCAAAATTGACTGTCTAGCATTCGCAGATGATATGGCAATACTGGCAGAAGACACTGAAACAGCCAAGGTACAAATTGAAACACTTCAAGAGACTGCTGTAAAGACGGGACTTCAGATATCCTTCGAAAAGACGGAACTAATGATTCAGGACAAAAAGGATCCGACACAAAATATTGTCACCAAATATGGAACAATTAAAAGAGTACAGAAGTTTAAATATCTAGGGGAATGGATAACCCCAACAGGACTACCAGGAATAGCATTACAGGAAAGGGCAAGAAAGATGGAAGCAGCATACCAGTTATGTCGAAATGTCTACAATAAAAAATCAGTTTCATTCACTGCAAAAATCAGACATTACAACACTGTCATCAAACGAGAAAGTCTATATGCGATCGAATGTATTCCACTGAACAGGAAGGGCTTACTAGAAAACATTGAAAAGACAGAAAGGAAGATCTTGAGGAAGATACTAGGGCCCAGGAAAGTGGGTCAAGAATTTAGACTGCGACCAAATGAGGAACTATACAAAAGAACCGAAAAAATCACAACATCCTTCAAGAAGAGAAGACTCTGCTTCTACGGACACATTAAAAGAATGCCACCAGAGAGAACAGCCAAGCGAATTCTGGAATACATGGAGAACAGGAAGACACAAATAGCTGGGTTAAAGGGGTCAAGGAGGATATGGAGGAAAATAATATATCACAGCAGGCAGTGTACAACAGACAGGAATACAGAAAAATCATCAACAAAATTAAGGTATTCCAAGATCAAAGTAGCAAAAAACGGACCGGCAACAACTGGTCACGAGAACGTAAAGAAGCCCACTCCGAAAGGATGAAGAAGTACTGGGCCGATCGAAAGAGGAAGAACCGTAAATGAATGATGCTTAACGTGGTCCATAGTAGACCCATTCGAAAACAAGAATAATAATAATAATTTTTTTTTTTGCTAGTTGCTTTACGTCGCACCGACACAGATAGGTCTTATGGCGACGATGGGACAGGGAAGGGCTAGGAGTGGGAAGGAAGCGGCCGTGGCCTTAATTAAGGTACAGCCCCAGCATTTGCCTGGTGTGAAAATGGGAAACCACGGAAAACCATTTTCAGGGCTGCCGACAGTGGGGTTCGAACCTACTATCTCCCGAATACTGGATACTGACCGCACTTAAGCGACTGCAGCTATCGAGCTCGGTAATAATAATAATAATAATAATAATAATAATAATAATAATAATAATAATAATAATAATAAGTGTGAGCAAGTGTTATTTGCGTACTTTCTTTAAGTAGACGTGTTTTGCATATTATTTCTGGATCATTTTGAAGTAAGTCATTGTGACATATGAGAAGCCTATTTTTCAAGAGTGTAGTGCAGATTTGTGAATAATAATAATAATGTTATTATAACGTTGGTTATGAGCGATATTTTTGTTGAAATTATGATTTTGTAGATGCCGCCTTGTTGATTTTAATGTTTACTTTTGCTACTAGCGCATTCAGTTTATTTCATATTATGTAATCATTATTCAGATGACCGTTTCCGGTAGTTCTCATACCGTGTATTTTCGCGACGATTTGGTTGACACGCGAGTGTTTATTTCTGTGTGTAAATGCGGTTACGCATCTCAATAGCCGTGTTTTTGGGAGGCAATCTCGTCATTCAGTAAAATAGTTAGTGACAGGAAGCCATTGATACGTTAGCTCTGATATTTCATAATATGTGAAGTGGAGGATGATCAAAAGATCGAGCAAACTGAATAATAATATCCCTGATGATCTGCGTTGAAAATGGAATATGTGATATTTGGACCATGTCATGAACAGTGTCGTAAGAAATAGAGATGTGAACGACAGTTATTTCGCCCGCCTGATTCGAGCGAGGCCGTATTATGAGTTACTACGTCGAGAATGTTGACGAATATATAGAATTGAGAGATGAATAATTTAACCAAGAGTGTTAAATATGTGACGACATGTTAGTTGGTCGTAGGCGGAAAGCCTGTATTGTTTCAAATAGTTTCCAGGGAAAGTAGATGCTCGGAAAATATTTAAGCCAGAGCATGAGGTAATGTGTGAACAGAACGACGAATCAATGTGTGTTTTGACAGATATGTAGAATCATGGATGACATGTAATACCAGTAATTATTGTCCGTAAAGGTTGAATAGTGTCATGGCCAGACATTTTCCGTCTGAGGTTAGAAGATTGCCATCAAATTCACATTTTGTTACTTGAAGCAGGGTAGATTTTTCTTTATACACCGATTTGCGCATTTTATTTTTTAAACTTTCAGCAGGCAGCGATTTTTGGGATCTAGATTTTGTTACTATTGTTCTTTCTTTGTGTATATTTTGTACCGGGCGGTACACCTCCACTCCGCTAATTTAAAATGTGCGCCAGTTGAAACTCCTCTGCTGGAGGAAGTCTGAACTTTATCTACGCTATTAATTCTCTACTTTCTCAGAAGATGTCACCACGTGGAAAATTTTGAGTTTTTGAACTGTGTCATTTTTGATGTGGTTTTGTTTCACTTGAAGTAAGAAGTGTGAACTTTCTCTTCTAGAGGACGCTACTGAAGATCAACAATAGTGCAACCTAGTGCGGAGTCAAAGAACTATTTTGTTGGAGAAATTTTTATTTCAAATGTTTGTCTTTGCTAAAAAAATTTTCAGTTATTGTTTAAGTTGGCTGTATACCCCTCTCTTTCCCCTTGTTTTGCATTTAACCAATCCTGAATTTCTTTGAGTTATTTCCGACCAATCCGATGTATCTTCCCCCAACTTGGATATGTTTCTGTACCCGAGCCAATAAAAAGTTTGTGGGAGGGTGTTTTCATTCCCCTAACGCCTAGAACCTTCCGCGAGAGGATATAAACTGCTGATTTTAGGGTCTCCGGGCCACTTCTGTTCCATCTTTCAGTGTATAAAGTACATAGCAGGAGGCGGGAAGCGCCTCTTTCCTCGGCAGCGGTCATCAATAAGGTAATGGCCGATTAATAAATTCTTTCTTTGCTAGCTCAGCAGTTTAACTCTCGGGGCGGGTGCGAAGCGTTCCTCCATGTAACCTTTTCCTAAAATGTAACGATCTTTTCTTCTATTCTCTTTTAAGCTGCATATTGGGATAGAGAGTGCTAACCCTCTCGAGCTCCCACTCACATTGTCTTGAGGTGAACTTATTTTCTCAACCTATTCTTCGTTAATGTAAAACAAATTGCTCTTTTCTAAAGTCACCTCGGTAGTATGGGATTAGCCCTTGCATTAGTGGCCTAGAGCCAGATTAGGTTTTTTAAACAAGTGTATTAGGAGTGCAAGCTCGCCTCCTCTCAAATTGTTATTTTAGAGGTCATTTAATTAACCTGCTTTTTATTTAATAGACCTCAGTAGGTTGGGTATTTTACCCCTGTGTCTATGTCCAGTGAGGACAACTTGAAGGTGGAGTTTGGTTTAAATTTTGAGAGCGAGTGGCTCTTTTGAAAATTGAATGTTGTATGCCTCGTGGAGGCTTTTCTGTGTAATTTGGAGCAAGGGCTCCTAGGTATGAATGGGGTTTTCTGCCCCTCTGTTAAAACTCGTGTTTGGGGTAAAACTGAGCTGATTGCCCAAGCAGTGTAAAATCTGGGCGCGAAGCCCAATCCCTGTAAATATTGTAACTACCCTTTTTGATTTGCTACTTTGTACCTGGCATGCTTGTTATTTCTTTGTTTTTGAAAAGAAAATATAACCTTGTTAAATTTTAAATTAATTTTGCTTTCGTAGCTGGAGACCTATTCACACCCGCACCTTCTTTCACCTCTACCTACCACGGAAAACTCCGTAACATATTTTATCACCGTATTATTTTAGAATCTGATCATACGTGAATTGTTTGTATGTGATTTATGTAAATAAATAGTTATAGTCAGGCTATATTTTGATTTCAGTATTTTTTTTGGAGCAGTGTTTCTCCATTGACATGTTCATTTATGTAAATAAGATTTCATGTGTTAGGGTGAAAGATCATCGATTAGTTCATAGTCAAAAACATAGTAGTGGTATGCTCATACCAGAGAGTCAGTAACCACCAAGCTTTAGAAATCCACTACATTTCAGTTAGGAAAATGAAGCGATCTTTAATAAGCAGTTGTATCATTAGTGCCGCAAGTGAATTATATAAGTGAGATGGGATCTGCCTCCGTCTAGTGGTGGTACCACAAATATGAGTTCGCAATGAAAATGCAGGCAGCGGCAAATTAAGTAAAGTCAATAATGTAAAGGGATCGCTTTCATTTGAGATGTAAACATGAGGCACTTGGCCTAATTAATTGTAGTATTTTAAGAGGTCCAGGCTATCACAGTGATGCAAGTGAGGTTTAACTAATTAAATGAGTGATTGTAGCACTCAGGTTCATGTTTCAGTAAATTTTCTTGTTTTCAGCCACGAGTAGTTTAAAAATGTGGCAAATGGTTATGTGGTAGATGAAGTACAATGTTCATGGTTGTTTTGTTTCTTTCCTTTTCTCTTATTGTTACACATGGTTAGTGAATTCCATGATTATTTTAGAGTTGGGTGTTTCCCAACTGAATTTGAAGACGGGTTAGATATTTGATAAACACCTCTGAGACAGTCTCGATTTGATGACTTAACCAATTAATTAATTAACTACGCAAGTTTATTTTGAGGAGGACATTATCCAATTTATTTACAAATCAGTTATTCAAATGAGGTGGTATTTCTGACCAGTGTTTTGAATTTGTTCACATTAACGTCATGAAGACAGTGTTTCGACGTAATCTAGAATATTTTAATTTGATCGACCTTCAGTAAAAATTTATTAAGGCAGATAATTGTGCTATTGTAATGTAGATCTTTTGATTGTTTTGAATATTACTTCATTTCACTTTATTTCATATTTCACCAGTTACTTTCAATTTTACATTTTGCACTTTGTTCAATAAATCAGTTTATTTATTTAAATTTTAATTCAGTCTTTGGGTACCGTCATTTGTAGTTTAGTTTACCCCATCTTTCATCTCCTCACCCCCCGATCGACGTGTGGCCCATCAACCCGTGGGATATCTGGGACGCACCACCCCTGAGGAAGAAGAGTCTACATGCAGCGGTAGGCATATTTTAAATGTCATTATTTTTCAGGAGCGGCCGGCGCACATATCAAGAAAGAAGACCACCGCATTTTTGGTGCCTTTAGAAGGGCACTATATATATATATATATATTTTTGCTTCCACCTAAGCTTCATTTCAACTATCCACGATAAACTTAAACTATATACCAGCTTGCTTTAAAACCATTTAACTTTTTTTTTTACACACAAACAGTTTCCATTCCAAGTCCATTAGTTCACTCAGTCTTCTCAATCTACAATTTCTGACATATCGATATTCGTTTGCCATCTCTAGTTATCTGATCTATTTATAAGGAATGCTACGGAGCAGCACGGGTGCACTAGTTATTATATAAATGCAGGGTGATGACCGTTGGAAAATCGGACATTTTTAGACTCGTCGTCCAGGTAGCAAACTGACCCATTAAACCGGTTTCTGAAATTGGAATAGCCGGGCTGAGTGGCTCAGACGGTTAAGGCGCTGGCCTTCTAATCCCAACTTGGCAGGTTCGATCCTGGCTCAGTCCGGTGGTATTTGAAGGTGCTCAAATACGACAGCCCCGTGTCGGTAGATTTACTGGCACGTAAAATAACTCCTGCGGGACTAAATTCCGGCACCTCGGCGTCTCCGAAGACCTTAAAAAGTAGTTAGTGGGACGTAAAGCAAATAACATTATTATTAGTATTTGAGATTGGAATATGTTGAGACTCGGACGTTTTGAGACGACACGGTTTCGAAGGAAACTGTTACGGGGATTCCATGGTGGACACAGGTGAAAGAAGGTGCGGACATGAAAGGGTCAAACTAGGGCAATCAGAAAATTAATTTAAAACTTTAAAATTATAGCTATATTTTCTTTCTCATCTATCTTTTGGTTTCTTTTAAGAAAATAAACTTTACAGTTCAGGTACAGAAGTTCATAAGACTGGGTAACAATTTTAGAAAATCGAATAAGAATCAGATAACAATTTTGAGCTTGAAGCTCCCTAATTATACATTCTTAATGAACGCTGCAGCTCCTTTCAAAAAACAGTTCAAGGAGTCGGATCTCCCGAGTCCATTTATACCACTTGGATACAAGGTGTGTAAAATATACCCTATTCCAAGAGCCCTTTTGCTCCACACAATTATCTAGGAGTCTAGGAGACTATTCTCCGAACATTACAGCCTTCCAAACGCACCCTTCAACATTTACATTAACACCTCTACCTTCATAGAAAGAGCATCTATGGTCTATAACATTTACACTTAGGAATCAATTTCCAGAAATTTCCAGGCCTGTCAAAGACTAAACCAACATCATTTTACAAATTCCAACAGTATTCGCTGTCTTAGATGTTCGACGGCCTAACATCTTAATTTTAAGGGAATACAAATGTTTAACACGGGTATCGGGTACCCAGTCCGCCTCTGTGGTGTAGTGGTTAGCGTGATTAGCTGCCACCCCCGGAGGCCCGGGTTCGATTCCCGGCTCTGCCACGAAATTTGAAAAGTGGTACGAGGGCTGGAACGGGGTCCACTCAGCCTCGGCAGGTCAACTGAGTAGAGGTGGGTTCGATTCCCACCTCAGCCATCCTGGAAGTGGTTTTCCGTGATTTCCCACTTCTCCTCCAGGCGAATGCCGGGATGGTACCTAACTTAAGGCCACGGCCGCTTCCTTCCCTCTTCCTTGCCTATCCCTTCCAATCTTCCCATCCCTCCACAAGGCCCCTGTTCAGCATAGCAGGTGAGGCCGCCTGGGCGAGGTACTGGTCATACTCCCCAGTTGTATCCCCCGACCAAGAGTCTGAAGCTCCAGGACACTGCCCTTGAGGCGGTAGAGGTGGGAACCCTCGCTAAGTCCGAGGGAAAAACCGAACCTGGAGGGTAAACAGATGATGATGATGATCGAGTACCCAATCTACCGGGCCTTTGTAGAAAGTTACTGACCCAAAAAAAAATATATGCGGAGGCGGACACTTGCACTCCTTGAAATTTGCAATTAAGATTAAAACCCTATTTGGGCTTCTGGCCCGAAGTTACAGAGGCTAAGCCTATACTAGGTGACTAGATGGAGAAAACATTGAAGTTACAAAGAAGACAAATTGAAGGAGGTTACAATATCACAGTTACCTCCAAATCAATTTGATAGGTAACACGAGAGGGTAGGTCACTCTCTGTTCCCTGATTACGTTTGAGTTCCTTTGACTTGTTTGGAATTTACATTTGGACTTGGAATTCACATTTCAGAAAATTAAAGTTACATAGTTAAAAATCGGAAACCTTCCCCTCGAGCTAACTTTCAAAGACTATCACTCAACAAAATCCGGACTGCCATTACCTTCAGTTGATGAACTACTCGATGATGGACGAGGCACCCCGCCTCCTTTATAAACACACACACTAGACTGGAGCGACGAATAAGACCACCTGGTCGAAAAATGTGCCAGCTTTTATACCCGAGAGGAAGGTTCTAAAGAGTTCTGGGCTAAGGCCCAACACACGCCCAATTCTTATTGGGTAATTAAATAAATAAAAGACAAATCTAATTGGCTGAAAATTAAATATACAAAATTTTCTATTGGCCAAAATCCAAAGTTGGCTGAAAGAGATAGAAGCGTTGCAAACTTTAATGCACCAAAATCAAAGAATAAACAATTCAGTTTACTAAACTTTAAATAACAAATTACTTTGCAATCTTAACAGTCCCACTTCACACCAGAGGGCATAATATAAGTTTTTTTTGGTATATACATCTGCAGAGAAAAGTCCAAACTTCTTGTATTATTTGTTGCAACTTTAGGGTGGAAGATAAGAGTTCTTCCAGGCGCTTGATCTTAATAAACGGGGCGGGTGTACCTCCCGGTACAGAAACCATCAACTTGAATTTACTAGAAGCTCCTTTAATCCGCGTCTCTAACACCATGAAAGACATCGACAGACGTAGCCTTATCAAAGTCAACGTTCAGAGCCAATTTTAACCTGGACAATGTCCTTGAAATCAAGAAAGCAACTGAAGCTAGCGTTTCGCAATATGAAGTCGGATAACGCTATCGGGCGCTATTGTTCCCTTGTAGCTTATTATTTTCCTACAGTAGATTTTTTTCCATTGTACATACATACGCGAAGTTGAGGGTTTAACAGTTCTGTCAATCTAGAAAAGTGCCAACGTAAAGGGAAAAAATACGGGAGGTTGCGTAAGAAACGGAAAACATACTAAAGAGTTACAATACATGCGATTATTTTAAAAAATAGTATAAAAACGAACACAGCGTACGGTAACAAGTCGTTTCAGATTACAGGAAAATTAAACTATATAAACGTTTTTCAAGTTACTAAAAAAATGTACGATCAGTTCAACAATTCTTCTACATGTTTGTACAAGTTGATAGTTAACGACATAAGACTAAACTAGTCCAATTTTAATAATATTTTAGTACATCCCACTAACTACTTTTGACGGTATTCGGAGACGCCGAGATGCCAGAATTGTGTCCCACAGGGGTTCTTTTCCGTGCCAGTAAATCTACCGACACGAGGCCGAAGTATCTGAGCACCTTCAAATACCACCGCACTGAGCCAGGATCGGACGTGCCATGTTGGGGTCAGAAGGCCTGCGCCTTAATCCTCTGAGCCACTCAGCTCGGGAATAGTTAAATTTTTAAGGTAATGTAATTTCGTGTGGTTATGTCTAGCCGAGTGCAGCCTTGTAAGGCAGACCCTCCGATGAGGATGGGCGGCATCTGCTACGTATAGGTAACTGCGTGTTATTGTGGTGGAGGATAGTGTTATGTGTGGTGTGCGAGTTGCAGGGGTGTTGGGGACATCACAACACCCAGCCCTCGAGCCAGTGGAATTAACCAATGAAGG
Organism: Anabrus simplex; assembly: GCF_040414725.1. Lineage (NCBI taxonomy): Eukaryota > Metazoa > Arthropoda > Insecta > Orthoptera > Tettigoniidae > Anabrus > Anabrus simplex. The sequence continues at coordinate 70,987,331 of NC_090272.1, read as the reverse complement.
TTAAAATCCCCGACCCGACCGGGAATCGAACCCGGGACCCTCTGGACCAAAGGCCAGCATGCTAACCATTTAGCCATGGAGCCGGACATTTTTAAGGTAACAAAGTAGCATAAGAGAAATTAAATAAAATCAAACAAGCTTAGTAGATAATGACCAAGGAACGAAAAATTATAATCAATTCAATAGTTCAATAATTAATTGAATAAACTAAAATAAAACAAAAACCATTTATTATTACCGGCTACAGTTTTTCATTAATGTTCATTATTGTACAAATTAGTAGCCTTATTATTATTATTATTATTATTATTATTATTATTATTATTATTATTATTATTATTATTATTATTATTATTATTATTATTATTATTATTATTAATGTTACGGGGTTACCCGTGGAGCAGCAGAGAGGTGCCGGGGTGAATGGGTCTAACTACAAAATCAAAGTTAATTTAAAACTTTAACAAAGGTTTTTTTTTAATCAACAAATAATACTGTAACAGGTACCAGTAGCAATAAACAAGTCTAGTAAAGACAAGATTGGTGGTATAAACAGAACTTGGGCTTCAAGCCCTCACTTAACAATTCCTGAGCTACACACTTAACTTTACAAAGATCATAACTTTACTTAAGGGCAGAAATACCCTAATACCTGGAGCACTTGCTCCCAAAATTGCAATATCAGGCCTCCCAGAGGCAATTTTACAACACTTGAAAAAGAGCTCACACGCTCTCAGTTCTTAAGCCTATTCCAGGCAACACAATACGAAAATCTAATAATCACTGGCCTTACAAGGCACTATTTACAAATATACATCTTATTACACAGAGGTATGTAGTACCCAACCTACGGGGCCTTAATGAAAAAGAACAGGTTCAATAAACGGCCCGAGTACAACCGGAATGGAGTCAAAGATTGAACTCCATAAAAAAATTTAAAAACCTATAGGGCACTAGGCTAACGAAACAGGGGCTAATCCCAAACTACTGAGATAGCGCGATGGAGATAACTTCAATACTTTGCAGAAACAAATACGGTACCTCAAACCAAGATGAAGGGGAGCTCGAGAGGGTATATCACTCTCTATCCCCGGTTTACAGTTAAAGATTTATGAAATTTTACATAAGCCGATAGGAGATTTACATTCTAGAGAAGTTAGTTACATATTTAAGGTTTCGGACCTTTCCCTCAGGTTAAACTGCGGGGCAGAGAAATAAAGATGTTAACTGGCCATTACCTTACTGAAGAACTGCTGCCTGATGAAAGAGGCGCCTCCCGCCCCCTGCTTGACACACACACTAAGTTAGACAACGATCAAATGGCCAAGAGAGGAGAAAGTCTGCAGTTTATAAACCCTCGGGGAAATTTCGAGACCTTTCACGAATAAAACAGCCACACCCTCACAATTTTATTGGTGAATGAAAAAGTTACTCTTAAAATTGAAGAAGAAATACGGGATTGGTTGAAAATTAATTCCAGAAATTCTTGATTGGCTAAATTCAAAACTGGCGGAAAGAAAAGATAAATATTTTCAACCTAAAGATGAATGAACAAAATTTACTAAGGAAAAAACTTATGAATACAAAATTTCTTCAAAAAAGTTCTTTCACTACGTACCAGGTGCATGATCATAGTTTTTTTAGCGGTGACATCTATGAGAGAATGTCCAAACTTCTTGATAAATGGAAAACAAAACAAGTTAAAATTCACACAGTACTGGAAACTTCACAATAACAGAATTTTAGTGGTGCCATCTTCAGAGAAAATTTATAAGTTGGTCCAGTTACAAGTTCACTGTTTCTCCTGTAGAGGAGTTCTTTAAGGCGCAAGATTTAAATGTGCACCGTAGAGGTGTATCTCCCCGTATAATAATAATAATAATAATAATAATAATAATAATAATAATAATAATAATAATAATTATTATTATTATTATTATTATTATTATTATTATTATTATTATTATTATTATTAATTCGCTAATCGGCCCACTAGGGACCACGATACATTTTATTATAAATTCTGGGGTTTACTCAGTTTAAGATTGATCCAGTAGCTCGCTGTGTCGAGCACGACGTTCATCCGACCACTTTGCACCAATTGTCCAATTCACATCCCGGAAACTCAAAAGTCAAGATGCTTGTTCTGGAAACGTCTCGTTTGTGCAAGTTATATGGTCATAGGCCCATTTCTTTTGCAAGTTGCACCGACACAGATGGGCCTTATGGCGACGATGGGACAGGAAAGGGCTAGGAGTGGGAAGGAAGCAGCCGTGGCCTTAATTAAGGTACAGCCCCAGAATTTGCTTGGTGTGAAAATGGGAAACCACGGACAACCATCTTCAGGGCTGCCGACAGAGGGGTTCGAATACACTATCTTCCGAATACTGGATGCTGGCCGCACTTAAGCGACTGCACTATCAAGTTCGGTCTAGGCCCATTTCTGCGAGCTATTTCTTGATATTAACGTACCAGGAAATTGTTGTTTTTGGTTTGGGGTCAAAATGGTCAAACTTGCGTTTTGTTAATCGAGAGTCATCCATCCGTCCTAGGTGACCGTAGAAGCGAGCCCCGCGTTTGCGCATTGTGTCCGTCATCTTCCCTTAGGGTAGACTTCTTGTCTGGATTTTCTTATGTACATCCCGTTTATGTAGTCTGGGCCAAGTATGTTCTTCTTCTTATTCTTCTTCTGCCGCTTTTGCCCCCACAAATGTGGGGTCGCGGGTGCAAAATGCGACGCACATGTGGATTTGGCCCTGTTTTACGACCGGATGCCCTTCCTGTCGCCAACCCTCTATGGAGGGATGTAATCACAATAGAGTAAATTAATATATTATTTTGGGTCCACCTTATCAATACAAAATGTAAATAGTTTAAATTACATAGGGACTAGTTTCGACCTAGTAATAGGTCATCATCAGCCTGAAGTAAATTAAAGCGTCAATATCGAAGAAAAAATAAACAATGTAAACACAAGTACAGTCTTTTTAAAAGTACATACCATGTGGGATATTGAGTAGCAATATATTAAAAATAATAACACCGAGCTCGATAGCTGCAGTCGCTTAAGTGCGGCCAGTATCCAGTATTCGGGAGATAGTAGGTTCGAACCCCACTGTCGGCAGCCCTGAAGATGGTTTTCTGTGGTTTCCCATTTTCACACCAGGCAAATGCTGGGGCTGTACCTTAATTAAGGCCACGGCCGCTTCCTCCCCACTCCTAGCCCTTCCCCGTCCCATCGTCGCCATAAGACCTGTCTGTGTCGGTGCGACGTAAAGCAAAAAAAAAAAAAAAAAAAAAAAAAAAAAAAAAAAAAAAAAAAAAAAAAAAAAACTCTTCCAATTGACGAAGCACTGAGCGGAAGTTATGCTGTATATTTATGAATAAAGTTCAGTGCGCCGTATAGCATTAAAAGTCCAGTGTGCACTAAAAGATGTTATAAAGAAGAATTATCAGTTGAATGCTGGCTTCTTGAGTTTGCTGTTGTGTATTCGAAGAAGTTACGTCATTTTTTAAGGTATTCATAGACGTCAAAACACATGTAATCAGTATTGCATGTTTCTGTGGTGGTTGGTAGTGTGGTATGTTGTACGAATATGATGAGGAGAGTGTTGGGACGGACACATACACCCACTCCCCGAGCCAGAAGAATTAATCAGAAGCGATTAAAATCCCCGACCCGGCCGGGAATCGAACCCGGGACCCTCTGAACCGAAGGCCAGTACGCTGACGATTCAGAGTTTGGGCCAAGAATATTGTGTAAAATCTTTCTCTCTAACGTAGCGAGCGCACATTTCTGAGAGAGTATAAGGCATTCTGGCGCAGAGAGAGATACCGGCTTGACAGTGCTATAATGGGGAAAGCATCTTTTGTTATCTACGTTCCGGGTATTTGGAAAAGTACCTCCATTATTGTCCGCCTCTTTGGTGTAGTGGTTAGCGTGATTAGCTGCCACCCCCGGAGGTCCGGGTTCGATTCCCGGCTCTGCCACGAAAATTTGAAAACTGGTACGAGGGCTGGAACGGGGTCCACTCAGCCTCGGGAGGTCAACTGAGTAGAGGTGGGTTCGATTCCCACCTCAGCCATCCTCGAAGTGGTTTTCCGTGGTTTCCCACTTCTCCTCCAGGCGAATGCCGGGATGGTACCTAACTTAGACCGCCTCTGTGGTGTAGTGGTTAGCGTGATTAGCTGCCACCCCCGGAGGTCCGAGTTCGATACCCGGCTCTGCCACGAAATTTGAAAAGTGGTACGAGGGCTGGAACGGGGTCCACTCAGCCTCGGGAGGTCAACTGAGTAGAGATGGGTTCGATTCCCACCTCAGCCATCCTGGAAGTGGTTTTCCGTGGTTTCCCACTTCTCCTCCAGGCAAATGCCGGGATGGTACCTAACTTAAGGCCACGGCCGCTTCCTTCCCGCTTCCTTGCCTGTCCCATCCAACCTTCCCATCCCTCCACAAGGCCCCTGTTCAGCATAGCAGGCGAGGCCGCCTGGGCGAGTAACTGGCCATTCTCCCCAGTTGTATCCCCCGAACCAAAGTCTGAAGCTCCAGGACACTGCCCTTGTGGCGGTAGAGGTGGGATCCCTCGCTGAGTCCGAGGGAAAAACCGAACCTGGAGGGTAAACAGATTAAGAAGACCTCCATTATTATTGTACCGGGATGTAGACCTCTACACCGCACATTTAAATCTGGCGCCTAAAAGAACTCCTCTACTGGAGGAACCGTGAACTTGAAACTAGACCTACTTAAACCTTTACTCAGAAGATGTCACTACAGAAATCTGATGAAATTTCGTTATTTTGAAGTTTCCTGAACTGACTGTAGTTCTACTTGTTTTGTTTGCCTCTCATCAAGAAGTTTGGACTTTCTTCAACAGATGTCACTGCTAAAAAATATGATCATGCACCCTGGTGCGAAGTGAAAGAACTTTTGATTTAAAGGTTTTGTATTCATAAGGTTTATTTTTTACTAAACGACGTTCATTTATTTTTGGGTTGGCAATATTTATCTTTTCTTTCCGCCAGTTTCGAATTTAGCCAATCAAGAATTTCTGTAATTAATTTTCCGCCTATCACAGGCTTCTTCCTCAATTTTGAGTGTAACTTTTAAATTCACCAATAAATTGAGAGGGTGTGGCTGGTTTATTTGTGAAAGGTCTCGAACCTTCCCCGAGGGTTTATAAACTGCGGATTTTCTCGTCTCTTGGGCAATTCATCGTCAGCTTACTAAGTGTGTGTGTGTGTGTGTGTGTCAAGCAGGAGGCCTCTTTCAACAGGCAGCAGTTCTTCGACCAGGTAATGGCCACATAACATCTTTATTTCTCGCTAACTCCGCAGTTTAACACGAAGTAAAGGTCCGAATCATTAACTATGTAACCTTCTTTTCTAAAAATGTAATTCCCTGCCGGCTTATGTAATTAATTCATAACATATGTAACTGTAAATCGGGAATAGAGAGTGATGTACCCTCTCGAGCTCCCCTTCATCTTGATTTGAGGTGACTACGTTTATTGCTGTTTTTCATTCTGTAATGTGGTAAATTACTTTCTTATACGAGTCACCTCCATAGTTTGGGAATAGCCCCTGTTTCATCGGCCTAGTGCCGCTTAGGTTTTAAGAATGCATATTTAGGAGTGCACGTACTCGCCTCCATTCAATTTGTGTTTCGGGCCATTTACTTAACCTGTTTCTTTCCACAACGGCCCAATAGGTTGGTTACAAGATACCGCTGTTTCAAATTTGTAAATAGTGCCTTGTAAGGCCTGTGATTAGTAGATTTTCATGTAATGTTGCCTTGAGTAGGCTTGGGAGAACTGAGAGCACAGTTGCTCTTTTCTTGTGTTGTAAAATTGCCTCTAGGAGGCTTGATATTGTGTGTTGGGAGCAAGCGCTCCATGTATTGAGGGATTTCGGCCCTTGTGTAAATTTGTACTCTTTGTAAATTTGAGTTGGGAACTCAAAAATTGTAAAACTAGGGGCTTGTAACCCAAGAGAGTTACAGTACTGTAATCTTGGATGTTTCTATTTTTTGTCATCGTTATCTCACTAAGTGAGAATTTGTTAACTTGTTGCTTTTCAAAAATATAACCTTCCATTTCAGTTTTAAATTCTTTCTTGACATTGTAGTTAGACCCATTCACCCCGGCAACTTCTTTCACCTCTGCGTTCCACGGGTAACCCCGTAACAATTATTATCATCATCGTGGCATTTTGATTTGATTTTATCTATGCTGTCAATTTTGCTGTTCAGTCTTTTCTCACTACATGGCAGAGTAAACCGGATGTCTCTTGGCTGAGTTTTAATTAATTTTGTCGGGTGAACACCAAATGTGTCACCGGAGATTTTCCACATGCCGCATCGTAGGACATGAAGTGTCGAATGGACTTTTTTCCATCCTCCAAAAATCCATCCACCTCTGCAGGGTTTCAACCCGTAATCTTAGGATCTGGAGACGGGGACACAGAGGAAGCTGGTAAAGGAAAAGGTTGAAAATGAAAAACTTCCTAGGACTCACAAAGTTAGTTCCGACGACCTCGGAACAGAACAAGAATTGATCGAGGGAAGTCGGACAGGAAATTGGAAAGCAAAGTGGATGGCGTAATTACGTGGAAACAAAGCCAGACCCAGCTAGTGAACCTGGGGTGGCCAGTTCACTTCCAAGCTTCAGCCTTTGCCGATCATCTCTTCTAGGTGCTTGCTACGTCACAGAGCGGTTACCGTGGATGTACTACATTAGTGTTCATGCGAGATAAGGGGTGCGGGTGGCGTGCTAGATGCGACCGTGCCACATGCGACCCGTGCCACTAGCGACCGCATAAAATCTGTAACCGTGCCGGATGCGACCGGCGTTGACAAACAAATTGTCATTTGATAAGTTGTCATCACCCGAGATAAGGTAAGCTAAACGAAGTGCAGTACTTTAATTAAGGCCAGGGCCGCTTCCTTCCCATTCCTAGCCCTTTCCTATCCCATCGTCGCCTTAAGACCTATCTGTGTCGGTGCGACGCAATGCCACTAACAAAAAAGATCTTAGTTCTCTGAAATTATTTACGACTTAGGCCTACTTACTTATCGTGTCCTATTAGTACCAGGAGTGTCCGAGGACGTGTTCGGTATGCCTGGTGCAGGTCTTTCTACCTGACTCCCATGGGCGGCCTGCGCGTCTGGATGTGGGATTATGATAATGAAGTAGAGAGAGAGATGAAACCAGGTGTCGGCACGTAGCCTACTCTTCTCGAATAATACCAGGGGTTCTGCTCAATGCTTTACGTCACCATCCGAGGGACGAATCACCATCAACAGCATCATATCCCCTCACTCAATTTGAACACTGCGAAGAGGTTTGGATTTGAATCCAGGCTTTGGCACGCAATCTAGTGATCACAAATTGTATACCACCAACTCTCCTACCCTGCCGGCCAAGATTCTGATGGTGATTTTTTTTTTTTTTCATCCAGGCTAAGTGGCTCAGGCGGCTCAGACGGTTGAGATGCTGTCTTCCGACTCCAACTTGGTAGGTTCGATCCTGGCTCAGTCCGATGGTATTTGAAGGTGCTCAAATACGTCAGCTTTATGTCAGTGGATTTACTGGCATGTAAATTAAGTAATATGGGACTAAATTTCGGCACCTCGGCGTCTCCTTAAACCACAAAAGTAGTTACTGGGACGTAAAGCCAGCAACATTATTATACTTTTCCTTCGACCAACGGCACTCGAACCTGCTAACCACGATGTCAGACCTTTATTTTAGAAAAGACCAAGTTAGCTACTTATAAACAATCTGCCACGAAACTATCTTTACATCGGTCTGTTTTCAGACCAACTTTGCTTTACGGGAGCGAAAGCTGGGTGGACTCAGGATATCTTATTCATAAGTTAGAAGTAACAGACATGAAAGTAGCAAGAATGATTGCTGGTACAAACAGGTGGGAACAATGGCAGGAGGATACTCGGAATGAGGAGATAAAGGCTAATTTAGGAATGAACTCGATGGATGAAGCTGTACGCATAAACCGGCTTCGGTGGTGGGGTCATGTGAGGCGAATGGAGGAGGATAGGTTACCTAGGAGAATAATGGACTCTGCTATGGAGGGTAAGAGAAGTAGAGTTAGACCAAGGCGACGATGGTTAGACTCGGTTTCTAATGATTTAAAGATAAGAGGTATAGAACTAAATGAGGCCACAACACTAGTTGCAAATCGAGGATTGTGGCGACGTTTAGTAAATTCACAGAGGCTTGCAGACTGAACGCTGAAAGGCATAACAGTCTATAATGATAATGTATGTATGTATGTATGTATGCCACTTGGTGAAAGCCCTTAATGCAGCCTACTATGTATCTTGCATCCTACCGATTATTGCATTCGCGACTCCTATTTGGTTTACCTCTTCACCCACTAATCTGAATCACATTGGCCGTGTGCAGTCATTCTTCTGTGCCATTGTTAGAGCCAGAGTATCTGATTGTCGAAACTTGAGCAGTTATCAGATACTAGATAAGTTAAACCTTCGCCCGTTATCTAGTCGCAGGAAAGTAGCCGACCTAACATTCCTTGTAAATAAATTAACATGAATACACTTCAATTTCAATTTACGTTCCATCAATCAACTGGACGGAGGAAACGAAACAGCTCCACGACGTTATCCTTATCATCGAGTACAGTAAATGAATACTTTATTGTTTCGACATTGAGAGGATGCACTTGCAAGATCGATAAATCATCTTCGCTATCGCAAGCGTGGACAAACACTCAGCCAGGGTTACATCAGAACATTAGGGATGATAGACAGTTAAACTCTATTGATCTTATGATTGCCAATGACGCAAAATAACTCCTGATTTGGCCTGTCTAAAGAGACACAGGGTTTTTCCACTCGTTGTCTGGGACTGATAACTATTAAGTATCAATAGCATCTTATGAAGTGTCTTTCTAAATTCAGTAACCGTTGTGCTGGTGGGAGGGGTGGTGGGGGGCGAGGGAGTCTGAGGGGTGTAAGCTCTAGCATCTCTAGGGCAGTGTCCTGGAGCGTGAGACTTTGTGTGGGGGATTAAACTGGGGAAGAGGACTAGTACCTCGCCCAGACAGTCTCACCTTCTATGCTGAACAGGGGCCTTGTGAAGGCATAGGAAGATTGGAAGGGATAGGCAAAGAAGAGGGAAGGAAGTGGCTACGTCCTTAACTTATCGTAGGTAACATCCCGGCATTTCTCTGGAAGAGAAGTGGGAAACCACGGAAAACCACTTCGAGGGTGGCTGAGGTGCGAATCAAACCCACCTCTACTCAGTTGACCTCCCAAGGCTGAATTGTGACAAAAAGTAAGGTTATGGGCGCATGTCACGACAGTTTTAAATCACGTGGGTTTCTAATTTTCAACGACGGTGGCAGCCTTATGGGCACACATGATGTAGGATCTATTGCAGGCAACAGAAAATAGTCTTCATGACAGCTGATCCGGCTGACCAAAGCCGGCGAATAGCAACATATAAAATGTTCACAAATCTGAGATTTATAGTGCCTCCGTTTTAATTCTTCTATATAAGTAAGAATACTGCTAGGGGCAGCTTGGTGAGTCCCTGGCAAGCATGTAGGAAGGATCTCTCCTATACGCTACTTAGGTATCGTTTCACGTCAGTTTTATTAATTTTTCACCCGATGAACTCGACAGGAAACTGCCAGATTATAACTGAACATTTTTGAGGACACATTTTCACGTAAATTACGAATTCTCTTGTTCCTACTTTAAAGTTTTGTACTTCTAGAAACATCACCTGTAATAGTATTTTTCTTTTTTTATGAAACAAATGCATGATTATACTAAGCATTATTGTCAATTAGCCCACCTGTAGAAATTTAAGATATAGGAACATTGCAATTTAAGTCAATTTTATTATTTTTCAGATCAAATGTGAAAAGATACCATAGATCAGCATAGAAATACTGTGATGCATTTGACACGAGTACAGAAACCTGTGTCATTGTAGCGTTTCTACCTGTCCACTTGAACAGCGACCAACAACATTTTTCTATGGAACTGTGCACTGCAATTGTGGGAGCTAATATCCCCCTGCATAAAATGGAGCATCTTTAAACTTCAACAAGCTGCCGGGAGCAATCACCGAGTTGGAGAAAAGTGGCTTTCCCCTGGTGGTGTTGTTTAGGGTTGTGGAAGAAGTCAGAAGTTTTGACCGAACCTCTGGGAAGGTAGTCGCTGTCAACAAAAAGTTCCATAAGAGTCGTGCAGCAGAATCCATGATGGAAAGCGACGGTAAAAGTAGTCAAGGTGCAACGAGGTGAGGTAGATGAAGCAATTGAACTAAAACCGGATGAAGTGGCTTCATTGAAGTTTTGTCCAATTACTTCCTGTGATGTTGAGAGATCTTTCTCTCAGTACAAAACAGTCTGCTCGACAGGAGAACAAGATTGTTACTGGAAAACATTGAAAAGTTGCTTGTTGTAAATTCTTTTTATAGTAATTGAGTGTGTTATTAAATTATAAGTATATTTTCACGCCTATTTTGTTGCCTATTTTACACGTTAGTGCTTATTTACATGCCTATTTTGACTAATTTAAGAGCCTATATGCCTGCTTATTTTAACTGTTTTTAGTGCCTATAATTCTCGTCTCTAGTCATGACCATCCATCAATAATTCACATCACATCCTGCACGGTTGCTAGGTAACGTCGCGAACACATTTTGCATCGCTTATTTCATGGCGCAAATTTTCAGATGACCTCCAGTCATCTTCGTTGAACGATGACTTTGAGACAGAGTTAATCTCAAGCCTGGATAAAAAGGTTTAAGAATTTATAAATTAACTGATTTATTAGATTAAAATATTAGATTACCTTAATCTACTTGCAGGGAAGTGTAATTATTCTGTTTCCAGTTCATCGTCATTCTCAAGAGTTGCGAAGTCAATACCAAGTAGCAAGCCTTTAACGTTTCCACTCGCAAAATCAAAATAACATCATCTTCATGGTAACAAATGAGTTTAGTGGCATGTAAATAAGCTGGTTGCTATAAACAGGATGTTAGCAAGTGAGGCCACGAACTAGGTACGGACCATACGAATAAATAAATAAATAAATAAATAAATAAATAAATAAATAAATAAATAAATAAATAAATAAATAAATAAATAAATAAATAAATAAATAAATAAATAAATAAATAAATAAATAAATTCCGCTCGCAAAACCAAAAGAAGTGCGCCTCTGTGGTGTAGTGGTTAGTGTGATTAGCTGCCACCCCCGGAGGCCCGGGTTCGATTCCCGGCACTGCCACGAAATTTGAAAAGTGGTACGAGGGCCGGAACGGGGTCCACTCAGCCTCGGGAGGTCAACTGACTATAGGTGGGTTCGATTCCCACCTCAGTCATCCCGGAAGTGGTTTTCCGTGGTTTCCCACTTCTCCTCCAGGCAAATGTCCGGATGGTACATAAATTAAGGCCACGGCCGCTTCCTTCCCTCTTCCTTGTCTATCCGTTCCAATCTTTCCAGCCCCCACCAAGGCCCCTGTTCAGCATAGCAGGTGAGGGCGCCTGGGCGAGGTACTAGCCATCCTCCCCAGTTGTATTCCCCGACCCAATTTCTCTCGCTCCAGGACACTGCCCTTGAGGCGGTAGAGGTGGGATCCCTCGCTAAGTCCGAGCGGAAAAACCAACCCTGGAGGGAAAGCAGATTAAGAAGAAAAAGAAAAAGAAAAAAATAAATGCCAAAAACAGCTATCGGGTTGTTAGGGCCTCTCTCTCTCTCCTCTCTCTCTCTCTCTGTGTGTGTGTGTGTGTGTGTGTGCCTTTCCAAGACGCTGCTGAGCAAACTTAGCAATTCGAATGTGCATTCTGCTAAACAGCGTCTTGGAGAGATGTGGCAGTCCAATTGATGAACCCAAATAGCAAGTTCTGGGTGAAACGCTGCCCACTCACACGACGTAACAACCCGAACGCTGGTTCTATTGCTGTGAGATTTCGATCTGCGGCCGTGAAAGCCTTAATTTATTCACACATGCAATCTGCATACATCAAGAAAGCTATCACTTTATTAATCATTCAGTCAATCAACCTCTCAATAAATCAATAACAATCATCTAACAACCACACATTCTATCTACTAATCACTCAAGCGTTCAATAAACGTCACAGACTCTCACAAAGCACAATTACGAATACAATCAGTCCATCGATATAAGGTAAAAACAATTCTCAAACAGTCACTGAATGAATGCATTGAACACGCACATCGTCATCAAATGATCACTTCGTCCACCCATCAACCAACGAAGCAATCCTGAAGAGCTGTCTGTCTGATATAGGAGGCAACGTACCTGGTCAACAATACGGCTGAAGATGACATCACGCTGACCTCGCGCCACTCCAATATTAATTTATTTTTAAAACAATTTCAACACAAAAACCGTACTTTAGTATAATTTCATCGATTGTGAATATTCATTCAAAATCTTCAAGATTATTCAATCGTAAAATTACCAGCGTTTCGCCCCAGTGTGGCAGTAGGCTCGTCAGTTGGATTGCCACATTTCTCCAACACGCTGGCGGCCAGTGCACCGTTGAGCAGCACTTTATATTTTACTAGCTGATGTACCCGTGCTTCGCTACGGAATTCTAAATTTTATGCAGAATTCTAGGTTAGGTAGTATAAACCTTGTGAGCAAGATTGTATTAAGTTGCATAGCTCTTAAAGTTGTCCTAGAAGCACGACGGGCAAATTACCAACGTCTTTTCTCATATGAAGACTGGGTTAGGGAATTTTCATTGTAATGGTAGGCCAGCTTGCCTACCGTCAGTCACAATCAGGTTGGGGAGTTTTCATTATAATGGCAGACACTCACTTTCCGCCTGCCTTTATATATTCTCAGAAAGACTCTCTTAGTGGTTTTCCCAACTGAAATGAACATGGGTCATTACAATGACGTCAGTAGGAATGGCGCGATTAAAAACAATGCCTTCATATGAAATACTCGATCAAATGAAAAACCACACATTTTCTCACTTTTAACGAACAGTACTATGCTGCCGAACTAACAGTCCAAAGCTACAGTGCTGGAATGACCAAGACGCAGACATCCGTGATCCGTGAACAATCTTCGTCCTTTTTTAGGCGGGGGGGGGGGGTCAAATAGTGGATAGTCCCAGGGCAAAAACTATGCCCGTTTACTTATCTGTTTCCTGGGAGTACCCGATGAGTCGGAAAATCTCAATTCACTACACTGGCGGGGGAAAGAACTGTCTGACGTGGAGGCAATTTTTCTTCCAAGCCAGAGAAGAAGCCACATCTTCGCTGCTAATTTGTAATAAAATTAATGCAGATTTAATGAAACTGAAGAGGAAGAAACTTTTCTTAAGAAACGGCTCTTTTCAGGGTTGAATTTTGAGTTATTTAGTGAATTGTGGTACTGTAATTTGGAATAGGGGTAAATTGTAATTCAAGACCCGTTCATACTACTAACTGAGCCTCGGACTTAAGTGCGCACACTGCTCTTTCAAAACAGGGCGTCAGAGTAGGTATCGAATAGCTGGCATACTATGATGAACCAGTGTGTTACGTACCAGCAGTATCAGAAAATGTATGAACCAGAGGATTGGCGTGCTAAAGAAGAAAGTTATCTAACTCCTCAGCTATTTCCCGCCAATATTCAGTTAGGCTGTTATACTCGGTACGCAGCAGTAATCCCATCTATCGGAGTTGAATGTCAGCATAAGAGACAAAGAACATTACAACAAACAACGGTCAGTGTAATGTTATTGTTGATCTATGTTACGCGCTTTCGATATTGTAGGCCTTCACATTATTAATTGTCTTCCGGTTCTGAAATACCACTCTTATCATAGTCGGTACGGTAAAACTGATTAAAACATAAATGATCGGAAATTATATTCTCTATAACTTTTGTTATGTAGTGCTTTTCCATAGGACCAAGAACATAGGTATTTAAAAATTAAATTTTTAGGTGCCTTCCCCTAAACTACCATTTCACCCAGGGTGAATAACACTGTTTAAAGCTTAAACTGTAGTTTCTTATTCCCCGACTCTATATACCGATTTTCATTAAATTCTGTTTACCCACTTTGTCGGGGCTCGGCGTCGATATGGACTTAGCAACAAAAAACCAAATTCATGAATATCTGTGTTATCATAGCCGGTACGGTAAAAATGCATAAGACGTAAATGAACTTTAGTTATGTAGTATTTATCGATATGACCACTAATAATATAAATATTTGAGAATTGAATTTTAGCCCTTTCCCTAAACTACCATTTCACTCAGCGTGAATAAAATAATGTATAGCCTAGATTGTAGCGGTTCACCCCCCAACTCTAAATACCGATTTGTATTAAATTCTCTTCAGCTGTTTTCTCGTGATGCGTGTACATACATACATACATACATACATACATACATACATACATACATACATACATACATACATACATACATACATACATACATACAGACAGACAGACAGACAGACAGACAGACAGACAGAAATGACGAAAAAGTAAAAACTGCATTTTCTTGTTACTGTGGACATGATCGATAGAGAAATACCATTCTTTTCAAATTCTGAGCAATGTACAGACAAAACTCTTATTTTATATATATAGACTAGCAAGATACCCGTGCTTCGCTACGGTATTATACTGAAATATATAATTGAATGCTTAACGTTTTATATATAATCCTCCGAAATTCGCGATTTGACTCGTTTTCTGAGAGATTACGGCAAAGTTCCTCACTTTTTTCAATCTTTCTTTGCAGCAATCGATTTCGTACTTCCCGGGGTAGGTCTAGGTATTCCACGCGTTCAGTTGGGTCCCTAAATATTTGCCATCTTTTCCTATAAGCATTTTTAGTATGATCAAATCCTGATGGAGATCCGGCGTGGTGTCGTTTTGGGTGCCTTGGCGGTACTGAACCCGCGGCTGGACTGTATTCGTAGTCATTACCAGGCAAGGATCCGTTTCCAGCGCGGTCCGCACAATTTATTATTATTATTATTATTATTATTATTATTATTATTATTATTATTATTATTATTATTATTATTGTACCGGGCGGTACACCTCCACGCCGCTAATTTAAAATGTGCGCCAATTGAAACTCCTCTGCTGGAGGAAGTCTGAACTTTATCGACGGTATTAATTTTCAAGTTTCTCGGAAGATGTCACTACGTGGAAAGTTTGGAGTTTTTTGAACTGTGCCACTTTTGATGTATTTTTGTTTTACCGGTAGTAAGAAGCGTGAACTTTCTCTTCTAGAGGACACTACTGAAAAACTACAATGGTGCACCCTAGTGCGACGTGAAAGAACTATTTTTTGGAGAAATGTTTATTTCAAAAGTTTGTTTCTTGTTAAATTTCTTTCTGTTATTGTTTAAGTGGGCTGTATACCCCTCTCTTTCCCCTTGTTTTGTATTTAGCCAATCCCGAATTTCTTTTATTAATTTCTGACCAATCGGATGTATCTTCCCCCAACTTGAATATGTTGCTGTATCCTACCCAATAAAGAGTTTGTGGGAGGGTGTTCTCATTCCCCTAACGCCTCGAACTTTCCGCGAGAGTATATAAACTGCTGATTTTAGGGTCTCCAGGCCACTTCTGTTCCATCTTTTCGTGTGTAAAGTACATAGCAGGGGGCGGGAAGCGCCTCTTTCTTCGGCGGCAGTCAACAACCAGGTAATGGCCGATTAATTACTTCTTTTCTTGCTTGCTCAGCAGTTTAACTCTCGGGGCGGGTCCGAAGTTTTTCCATTATGTAACCTTCCTTAAAATGTAAAGAAACTTGTATCTATTCCATCTTTTAAACTGCATATCGGGATAGAGAGTGCTTAACCCTCTCGAGCTCCCAATCATATTGTTTTGAGGTGAACTTATTTTTCTCAACCTATTCTTCGTTAACGTAAAACAAATTGTTCTTTTCTAAAGTCACCTCTGTAGTATGGGATTAGCCCTTGCATTAGTGGCCTAGAGCCAGATTAGGTTTTAAAAACAAGTGTATTAGGAGTGCAGATCGCCTCCTCTCAAATTGTTGATTTAGAGGTCATGTAATTAACCTTCTTGTCATTTAACAGACCTCAGTAGGTTGGGTATTTTACCCCTGTGTATATGTCCTGAGAGGACAGCTTGAAAGTGAAATTAGGTGGGGCCTTTGACAGGCCTGAATTTTGAGAGCAAGTTGCTCTTTTTCTGAAAATTTTGTTTTCTGCGCGCCTCAAGGAGGCCTTACTGTGTATTTTGGAGCAAGTGCTCCTAGGCATGAATGGGGTTCTCTGCCCCTCTGTTGACACTTGTGTTTGGGGTAAAACTGAGCTGATTGCTCAAGGATTGTGATCGCGGGGCTCGAAGCCCAAATCCTGTAAATACTGTAATTGTACTTTTGTTGCCTTGCTACTCTGTACCTGCCATGTTTGTTATTTCTTGATTTTGAAAAGAAAATATAACCTTGTTAAATTTTAAATTAATTTTACTTTCGTAGCTTGAGACCTGTTCACCACCCCGCACCTTCTTTCACGCATAACTACCACAAAAACACGGTAACAATTATTATTATTATTATTATTATTATTATTATTATTATTATTATTATTATTAGATGTTCTGGACCCCACAGCAAGATGCAAGACCGCTACTTGGCGGTAAATTGCATTTGCTGCCATTGTCATTGTTGATAATGTGACCAGCACCATTGTCGCGCGTAGACAAGTGTGCGGGATTTCTGATTATACGAATGACATACTTCCGTGCATTATTGACTTTATTATAGAGGTGAACAATTTGACGGTCAATCTCATTCCTATCGTTTATTTCAAATGTGTTTAAATTTTTATTTATATGCCAGGAGAGTCTACTGTAATCTAAGACGTTCTCCGAAGGAAAAGATGGCTGTTGAAATCGAACCCAGGAAAGATTAAAAATGATCGGTTTATGATCAGAATAAGTACATCGAAAATCTACAGCCTGTTTCCAGTCATTCGACAGGGTCAGGAATGGAATGAATAAAGCCCCATCCTGCGGCGACAGTAGGAATTTTGCTGGCTGCCGAAGCACTCCTCTGGGGCAATGAGCGATGAATGACAAATGAAATTAAATATTGGACGGTATTACTGGAATGAATGATGACAGGGTAAACCGGAGTATCCGGAGAAAAACCTGTCCCGCCTCCGATTTGTCCAGCACGAATGTCACATGGAGTGACCGGGATTTGAACCACGGAACCCAGCTGTGAGAGGCCGGCGCGCTGCCGCCTGAGAAACGAAGGCTCCTTATAAGTACATTATGAACAGTAAAATCAATTGGTCTCACCTCTTTTTACACCCCACCGCCGTTAAGTTTATTTACCCCCACCCCCAAAGAAAAATTAAAAGAAGGCGTGTTTCTTTATGTTTAAAAAAGATTCCAAACACAAATGTTCACGTCTATTACCTTCAGTTTTGAGGTATAAGTATCCCCATAAAAATAATTACCTTTTTTCACTTCCTTTCACACTCCCCCCCCCCCCCCAAGTGAATTTTCCGGCAAAAAATTACTTGTTTCTTTAATAGTACCGGTAAAGGATCTTCTAAATACCAATTATCACGACTATAACTATTTCAGTTTTTGATTTATGTGTCCTCGTGAAAGGAATTCAACTCCTTTTCACTCCCGCCCCGCAAGATGGTCTCCCCCCCCCCCCAACGCGTTTTCTTTTTTTTTTAAGGAAATTCAAATACCAATTTTCACCTCTGTAACAACTTTATATTTATTAGATGTATGTATTCTCATACAATTAAGTCAATTAATTTTTCAATTATTTCACCCCCCACCTTCATTGGATTTTCCGAAAATACGTGTTTCTTTACTTTTAAAGCAGATTCCAAATATCAAATTTCACGTCTGTAACATCTTCATTTTTGAGATATCATTGGCCTAATTAAAAGAAATCAACACCATTTTCAGTAACTTTTACCCCCCCCCCCCCGCCTCCACACAAGTGGTATTTCCGAAAACTAAACATAGATGTTTCTTTATTTTTAATAGAGATAAAAAATACCGTTTTCACTTCTGTAACATGTTAAGTTTTTTGATATATACTGCAAAAAATTCTCATTTTAAAATTTCGCCCCTTTTTATTTCCCCTTAAGGGGAGTTTCCAAAAACAAATCACCTATGTTTCTTTACATTTACAGGAAATTACAAATACCCACTTTTTACGTCTGTAACATTTTCACCTTTCTCAGATATTCTGTACAGTAGATATAGTCTTTCCAAAAATTCACCCCAATTTGTCACTCCGGTTTAACCGCCATTAATTGGATTTTCCAAAAAACAAGAAATACGTGTTCTTTTGTTTTTAAAGGAGATCCCATATACAAATTTTCAGTTCTGTAATATCTTCAGTTTCTGAGATATATGTATCCTCATTGAAGGCATTCAACCCTTTTACACCCTCCTATTGGGATTTAGAGAAAACAAAAAATACGTGTTCCTTTATTTTTAAAGGAGATTCTAAATACCAATTTTTACATCTGTAAACTTTTAAAGTTTTGAGATGTAGACACACTCATTTTAAAAATTCACCCCCTTTTCAACCCCATTATTTGGATTTTCCAAAAACGAAAAAATACCTGCTTCTTTATTTTTAAAGTAGATCCCAAATACCAATTTTCAGGTCTGTAATATCTTCAGGTTCTGAAGTATAAGTAGCCTCATTAAAGGCATTCAACCCCTTTTTCCCCCTTTTCCACCCTTCGCATTGGGATTCTCCGAAAACAAAAAAATACATGTTTCTTTATTTTTCAAGGAGATTCTAAATACCAATTTTTACATCTGTTGTTGTTTGAGTCATCAGTCCATAGACTGGTTGATGCAGCTCTCCATGCCACCCTATCCTGTGCTAACCTTTTCATTTCTACGTAACTATTGCATCCTACATCTGCTCTAATCTGTTTGTCATATTCATACCTTGGTCTACCCCTACCATTCCTGCCACCTACACTTCCTTCAAAAACCAACTGAACAAGTCCTGGGTGTCTTAAGATGTGTCCTATCATTCTATCTCTTCTTCTCGTCAAATTTAGCCAAATCGATCTCCTCTCACCAATTCGATTCAGCATCTCTTCATTCGTGATTCGATCTATCCATCTCACCTTCAGCATTCTTCTGTAACACCACATTTCAAAAGCTTCTATTCTCTTTCTTTCTGAGCTAGTTATCGTCCATGTTTCACTTCCATACAATGCCACGCTCCACACAAAAGTCTTCAAAAACATCTTTCTAATTCCGATATCAATGGTTGAAGTGAGCAAATTTCTTTTCTTAAGAAAGCTCTTCCTTGCTTGTGCTAGTCTGCATTTTATGTCCTCCTTACTTCTGCTTCTTTTACATCCTTCTTTTACATCTATAAACTTTAAAAGTTTTGAGATATAGATACACTCATTTTAAAAATTCACCCCCTTCTCACCCCCCTCCCATTAATTGGATTTTCCAAAAACAAAAAGTACATGTTTCTTTATTTTTAAAGGAGATACCAAACACCAATTTTCAGGTTCTGAAATATAAGTAGCCTCATTAAAGTAATACAACCCATTTTCACCCTTTTCCACCCTTCCTATTGGAATTTTCCGAAAACAAAAAATACGTGTTTCTTTATTTTTAAAGGAGATTCTAAATACCAATTTTTACATCTGTAAACTTTAAAAGTTTTGAGATATAGATACTCTCATTTGAAAAATTCACCCCCTTTTCACCCCCCCCCCCATTAATTGGATTTTCAAAAATCAAAAAATACGTGTTTCTTTATTTTTAAAGGAGATCCAAACTCCAATTTTCAGGTCTGTAATAACTTCAGTTTCTGAGATATAAGTATCCTCATTAAAGACATTCAACCCATTTTTCACCCCTTTTCACCCCTCCTATTGGGATTTTCCGAAAACAAAAAAATACGTGTTTCTTTATTTTTAATGAAGATTCTAAATACCAATTTTTACATCTGTAAACTTTAAAAGTTTTGAGATATAGATGCACTCATTTTAAAAATTCTCCTCCCTTTTCACCCTCCCATAATTGGATTTTACAAAAACAAAAAAAAATACGTGTTTCTTTATTTTTAAAAGATCAAAAGTACCAATTTTCAGGTCTGTAATATCTTCAGTTTCTGAGATATAAGTACCGGTATCCTGATTAAAGGCATTCAACCCCTTTTTCACCGTTTTTCACCCCTCCTATTGGGATTTTCTGAAAACAAAAAAATACGTGTTTCCTTACTTTTAAAGAAGATTCTAAATACCAATGTTTACGCCTGTAAACTTTTAAAGTTTTTAGATATGGATACACTCAATTTAAACTTTCAACCCCCTTTTCACCCCCTTAGCAAAAGAATATCCAAAAATCCTCTCTTAGCGAGCACCTACATCTTAATATGAATCTATGCCCAAAATTTCATTTCTTTATGTCCAGTAGTTTTGGCTCGGCGATGATGAATCAGTCAGTCAGTCAGGACAAGTTATTTTATATATATAGACTAGCAAGATACCCGTGCTTCGCTACGGTATTATACTGAAATTTATAATTGAATGCTTAACGTTTTATATATAACCCGCCGATATTCGCGATCTGACTCGTTTACTAAGAGATTACGGCAAAGTTCCTCCCATTTTTCAATCGTTTTTCCAGCAATCGATTCGTATTTCCCGGGCTAGGTCCAGGTATTCCACCCGGTCAGTTGGGTCCCTAAATCTTAGCCATGCTTTCCTATAAGCATTTCTAATGTGGATCAAATTCTTGAGGAGATCCGGCATGGTGTCCTCTTAGGTGTCTTGGCGGTACTGAACCGGTGGCCGGACTGCAATCGTAGTCATTACCCGTCCAGGACCCGTTTCCATCACTGTCCGCACATTTTGACGACGGTCCAGAACATTATTATTATTATTATTATTATTATTATTATTATTATTATTATTATTATTGATGTTCTGGACCCCACAGCAAGATGCAAGACTTGTACTTGGCGGTAAATTACATCTGCTGCCATTGTCATTGATGACAGTATGACCAGCACCATTGTCACCCGTAGGCAAGTGCGCAGGACTTCTGGCGATACGAATGACATACTTCCGTGTATTATTGACCTTATTAGAGAAGTGAACAATTGCACGGTCAATCTTATACCTACCGGGCGAGTTGGCCGTGCGCGTAGAGGCGCGCGGCTGTGAGCTTGCATCCGGGAGATAGTAGGTTCGAATCCCACTATCGGCAGCCCTGAAAATGGTTTTCCGTGGTTTCCCATTTTCACACCAGGCAAATGCTGGGGCTGTACCTTAATTAAGGCCACGGCCGCTTCCTTCCAACTCCTAGGCCTTTCCTATCCCATCGTCGCCATAAGACCTATCTGTGTCGGTGCGACGTAAAGCCCCTAGCAAAAAAAAAAAAAAAAAAAAAAATCTTATACCTATCGTTTATTTCAAATGTGTTTAAATTTCTATTTATATGCCAGAAGAATCTACTGTAATCCAAGAAGGTTCTCCAAAGGAAAAGATGGCTCTTGAAAACGAACCCAGGAAAGATTAAAAATGATCGGTTTATGGTCAGAATAAGTCCATTGAAAATCAACACTCATTCAACCGGGTCAGAAATGGAATTAATAAAGCCCCCAGCTAGCGGTGAGGATAGGAATTGTGCCGGCTGCCGAAGCCTGTCGCACTCCTCTGGATCAATTATTAGTGAATGACAAATGAAATGAAATGATATTGGAGAGTGTTGCTGGAATGAATGATGACTGGGAAATCCGGAGTACCCGGAGAAAAACATGTCCCGCCTCCGCTTTGTCCAGCACAAATCTCACATGGAGTGACCTGGATTTGAACCACGAAACCCAGCGGTGAGAGGCCAGCGCGCTGACGCCTGAGCCACGGAGGCTCCTGGTAAGTACATTAGGAACAGTAAAATCAATTGGTCTCACCTCCGTCTTCACCCCACCGCGGTTAAGTTGAGTTACACCGGGCAAGTTGGCCGTGCGCGTAGAGGCGCGCGGCTGTAAGCTTGCATCCGGGAGATAGTAGGTTCGAATCCCACTATCGGCAGCCCTGAAAATGGTTGTCCGTGGTTTCCCATTTTCACACCAGGCAAATGCTGGGGCTGTACCTTAATTAAGGCCACGGCCGCTACCTTCCAACTCCTAGGCCTTTCCTATCCCATCGTCGCCATAAGACCTATCTGTGTCAGCGCGACGTAAAGCCCCTAGCAAAAGTTGTTACCCCCCCCCCCAAAAAAAGGCGTGTTTCTTTATGATTAAAGGAGATTCCAAATACCAATGTTAACGTGTGTTACCTTCAGATTTGAGATATAAGTATTCCCACAAAAATAATTAACTTTTTTCACTTACTTTCACACTCCCTCCACCCCCTTAAGTAAATTTTCCGACAAAGAATATTTGTTTCTTTAATAGTAAAGGATCTTCAAACTACCGATTATCTTCAGATTTTGAGATATGTGTCATGAAACGAATTCAACTCCTTTTCACATCCGCCCCCAAAGATGATTCCCCGATCATCCCTCCCCCAAAACGCGTCGTTTTATTATTAAAGAAGATCTAAATACCACTTTTTACGTCTGTAGATGTAAGTATCCTCTTTCAATTAATTCAATTAATTTTTCAACTTTTCACCCCCCACCACCACCCACACTCCCTTCATTGGATTTTCCGAGAATGCCTGTTTGTTTACTTTAACAGGAGATTCCAAATACCAGTTTTTACATCTGTAACATTTTACGTTTCTGAGATGTACTGTAGATAGAGTGTTTCTAAAAATTCACTCCAATTTGTCACTCCTGTTTAACCCCCATTAATTAGATTTTCCAAAAAACAAAATAATACATGTTTCTGCATTTTGAAAGAAGATTCCATATACTAACTGTCTGGTCTGTAATGTCTTCAGTTTCTGAGATATAAGCATCCTCATTAAAGACATTCAACAACTTATTCACACTTTTCACCCCTCCTATTGGGATATTCCGAAAATTAAAAAATGCGCGTTTCTTTATTTTTTAAGTAGATTCTATGTACCAATTTTTACATCTGTAAAGTTTGAAAGTTTTGAGATATAGATACATTCATTTTAAAAATTCACCCCCTTTTCACACCCCCATTAATTCGATTTTCCAAAAACAAAAAAATACGTGTTCCTTAGTTTTTAAAGGAGATCCCAAACACCAATTTTCAAGTCAGTAATATCTTCAGTTTCTGAGATATAAGTATCCTCATTAAAGGCATCCACCAATTTTTCACCCCTTTTCACCCCTCCTATTGGGATTTTCCGAAAACAAAAATATACGTGTTTCTTTATTTTGAAAGTAGATTCTATGCACCAATTTTTAGATCTGTAAACTTTCAATGTTTTGCGATATAGATACAGCCACTTTAAAAATTCACCCCCTTCCCACCCTCCCAGTAAATGGATTTTCCAAAAACAAAAAAACACGTGTTTCTTTATTTTTAAAAGAGATCAAAAGTACCAATTTTCAGGTCTGTAATATCTTCAGTTTCTGAGATATAAGTACCGGTATCCTGATTAAAGGCATTCAACCCCTTTTTCATCCTTTTCCCCCCCTCCTATTGGGATTTTCTGAATACAAAAAAATACGTGTTTCCTCATTTTTAGAGAAGAATTTAAATACCAATTTTTACGTCTGTAAACTTTGCAAGTTTGGAGATATAGATACACTCATTTTAAAATTTCACCCCCCTTTTCACCCCCTTAGCGACGGAATTTCCAAAAATCCTCTCTTAGCGAGCACCTACATCTTAATATGAATGTATCCCCAAACTTTCATTTCTTTATGTTCAGTAGTTTTGGCTCGGCGATGATGAATCAGTCAGTCAGTCAGGACAAGTTATTTTATATATATAGATTGATTTATATGTCTTAAGTCGGACTAAGTTAGGACTCACGAGGCCCTTTTTCAACAACAACAACAACAACAACAACAACAACAACAACAACAATAATAATAATAATAATAATAATAATAATAATAATAATAATAATAATAATAATAATAATAATAAGCAAACCCCATGGCGAACCAGCCCCGAAGGACCACGACCTACCAAGCGACCGCTGCTCAGTCCAGAGGCCTGCAAATTATGAGGTGTTCTGTGGTCAGCATGACGAACCCTCTCGGCCGTTACTCTTGGCTTTCTAGACCGGGTCGCCATTTCACCGTCAGATGGCTCCTCATTTGTAATCAATAGACTGAGTAGATCTCGAATCAGCCCGTAGATCCAGGTAAGAATTCCTGACCTGGCCGGGAATCAAACCCGGGGTCTCCGGGTATGAGGCAGGTTCGCTACCCCCAAACCGCAAGGCCGGACAATAATAATAATAATAATAATAATAATAATAATAATAGAGATGCCAACTTTCAGGAATGGCAATTTTGTGTTACAGCCGTTAGGGCTTGGAGGTAGGGGTGGGGGCGGCGGCCGTAGAATTTTCTTCCCGAGATCTTACTAACTTACATATCAATGAAAAATCAAAGAACAACATACAATTCAACCAGATGTAGCATATTCAAAGAGTGGCATATAAAGAGCGTATGATTCTTACCTGCTAAAATAAGAGGCGATCTGCAGTACATATCTGAGGAGGAGCTTGAAGGATCATTTCTTTTGTTAAGTACTGTAGTTGCTCCCTTAGCAGCTTGTATTCCTGTTTGGTAAACGTACACTGGTGACATGCTTTTTCTTTTGATATCATGTGCATCCTCTGCACTAACACAGCACTTAACAGTTCGGAGTTCATATTAGCACGGAATTCAGGTAAGTTCTTCCCCATTATGCGCATCTGAAAAATCGCGGCTACACACACTACAAAACACGTGTGAATGAGATTTTGAGGAACGCAGTAAACAGGGCCATTCTTTCGAGTATTCCTCATTAAATTTTTGAACTATTTTTGGTTTATTACCGTACTAGCGTCACTAGTCGTGGTAACGTCATCACACGTATTTTCCTGCACAAGAAATCGCTTCATTATTTCAAACCTTTCGCATTTCGTAACACACGATTAGCAAACCAAAATCACAATAAATACTTCTTCAACAGTCATCCACACAGTATCCATAATGAAACTGAGTTTGTCACCACTTTGCCGCCAAAACAAAGACAAAAGAACTCGCATACTTGCATGGAAGTCTGATCATATGACGAACTAAAACAAGCAAGATATTCCACTTCACAGGTGCCTATTTTCCGGTACTGGAAGCACACACTGCGTTCGGCGCGTGAAAACTCGAAATATTCTTAAATGAGGGACAGGGAAGGGGTATAAATGATTACTGAGAAATCTGAAAATAATATTCTGAGAATCCAAGCTGTAATGGAATTCTTTGTGTATCCTTTTGAACACTTCATACACTCAGATTTAAACATCAACAAAAAATCGTAATTTGTGGTATGTGATTCGTAAAGGCGTGATTATGATGGGTAATTCGTAATTATTACGATTCAATCGTAATAACTGACATCCCTGCTAATAATAATAATAATAATAATAATAATAATAATAATAATAATAATAATAATAATAATAATAAGAGCCTCCGTGGCTCAGACGGCAGCGCGTCGGCCTCTCACCGCTGGATACCGTGGTTCAAATCCCGGTCACTCCATGTGAGATTTGTGCTGGACAAAGCGGAGGCGGGACAGGTTTTTCTCCGGGTACTCCGGTTTTCCCTGTCATCTTTCATTCCAGCAACACTCTCCATTATCATTTCATAGCATTTATCACTCATTAATAAATCACCTTGGGAGTGGCGACCCCATTGTAATAACAGCCTATATATGTTTCATTCATTACATCCCTGACCTGGTCAATGACTGGACAACAGGTTGTAAGTTTTCATTTTCAATAATAATAATAATAATAATAATAATAATAATAATAATAATAATAATACAGCAAAATAGAGAAAATTACCGACACAATCAGAAAAAGACGGGCACGATTTTACGGTCATCTGAAAAGAATGGACGGAAGAAAGTTAACTAAAGAAATCTTTCACTTTTTTGATTCAAACCCCAAAACCACAATTCCCTGGTTTAGAAATACCAAAGAAGACCTGCAAATGCTACATATCTCAGCTGAAGACGCCCTTAACAGAGATCTCTTCCGTAAGAAAATATTGACGAACGGGCTAAACCGAGACGAGCTACCGAAGAGAAGACACGGTGCCCCTTGGACAGAGGAGCGTAAGCAGGCCCACTCACAAAGAATGAGGGAAATTTGGGCTCTAAAGAAGGCCAAGTTCAGTGTCAAATGCAACAAGACTTAACGTGGTCCTTGATGGCCCCAGCGAATAATAATAATAATAATAATAATAATAATAATAATAATAATAAAAAACTGCTAAACCTGCCTTCGATAGCGGTGGATTTTAAGAGAGGCAAGGTGTCAGGAATGTTGTCCTGCAAAAGTTCCTCGACGTCCCTGAAGCAAACTCTACGGAGTTGTTGCATTTAAAGACGTCAGCAAGGATCAAAAAGGAACAAGGGTCCGATATCTAAACCTACTGGCCTACTGAAATCATGTTTCAGACTCCGAACAGAATGTTTTAAAATTATGGCAGCGCCTATACGGGTGAGCAGAGGACATTGTAACGAAGATAAAAGTCCTGATAAACATAGGTCCCTAAACCAACCCTTTCCAAGACATGACGTAATCACATTTGCAACTGTTAGAACATTGTTCATGCTTTATGTTCTATTGTTCAGGTAAACGGCTACACACTGGATGCCAACAGCGTCTTGTATTTGTAGCAGCATTTAAAGTAATTATCATAATACCTCACACATTTAATGTGAACAATATTTTCCATGTTAAGTGAGAGGGCCTTTAAGTTAGTCGTTTTTGAGGAATTTAAATATTCGAAAGGCGACAAGACACAATCGGGTCAAAAGTGCCAATCCTAACCCAACCGAAAAGCCACTACATATATTAACTATATTGTCCTGTGTAATTTTATCGGGACAGTTGGTATAATATATGAGCAGGCGATAAGGCTTCTTTGATCCGAGGAAGATGTTATAAGTTATTTGACATGGCCGAAAGTCCGCTACATATTTAGATTTACTATATTGTCCTGTATCATGTTAATGGGACAGCTGGTATAATACAGGGTTTCCATAAAAGAACTCCGGGGTTTTAAAAATTCATCTCTTAATAACTGTACAAGGTAGCAAAATGTAGTTAATTTCTCTGAAACGAGTAGCTCATCAAGTTTTACTCATACCAATTGGGAATGTTTACATCAACAGTTGGCAGCGCTGCGGAGCGTTGACCTTGAAACAACGTAGCGGCAGTCGGTGCTGTCTGGATTGCCGCTCTATGGCGACGCTGCAACAAGAGGCTCAATGTGTTATTTGGCTAATAGAAACTCATTCTGTTGTTACGGTACAAAGAAAATGTCGACGTAATTATGGTGTTGACCCGCCTACGGATAAAACCATTCGCCAATGGTTAAGTGCTTTCAAACAAACAGGTAGTGTTTTAAAACCAAAGTCGCCGGGTAGGCCGCGTGTGTCACAAGAGAATGTGGACAGAATCCGAGCTTCATGCCTTCGCAGCCCTAAGAAATCATTGACAAGACGCAGTCTGGAGTTGGGGTTACCAAGATCAACAGTTCATAAGGCAGTTCATAAAAGACTTCGTTTAACTGCTTACAAACTTCAGCTGTTACACCACATTAAACCGACAGACAAGATTAAGAGATTTGACTTTCTGTTTCTATGCTAAACGAAATCGATGAAAATAACAATATAAGTGTTTTACTTCATTACAATATTTTGCCTCAAAGCCCCGGAGTTCTTTTATGGAAACGCTGTATATGAGCGGATGATACGGCTTCTTCGATCCCTGGTTTCGATATTTTAGCGTCGGAACAGTTCGACCTCACAAATTGGTTGATCTCAACCATCGGACCAATTCGATAACATCCGTACCAGCAACCATTAGTAACTGATTTAAAAGTGAACATGAAATTATTCGTAATAATGTCATATTTTACTACCTTTACAGTTTTCGGAGACGCTGAGGTGCCAGAATTTTTTCTTCGCAGGTGCCGGTAAATCTACCAACACGAGGCTGGTGTATTTGAGCACCATCAAATACCACCGGACTGAGCCGGGATCGAACCCGCCAACATGTGCGCAGAAAGCCAACGACAAACGGTCTGAGCTAGTCAGTCAGGCAACATTAAATTATTACCGTATGCGTAAATATAATAGAGAAGTATAAATAAACGTGCTAATCCCGTGAAATGGTACATGAAAACGATGTTGAAATTTATACCGCGAAAATCTACCGGTGTCTATGGCTTCAGAAGAAATGTAGGAACACGTGAAACAATCCTGACAATACGTCTGATCTTATAGGGTCGAATTTTAAGAAAGACAAACCTACGTACAGGACATTCGTAGATGTAGAAAAGGCATTCGATAATGTCGATTGGACCAAGCTGAAGGTGACTGGGATCAGATACCGCGAAAAAAGTTATTATCTAAAATCTATACACAAATCAGTCTGCAGTAATAAGAATCGAGGGCTATGAAAAAGAAGCAGCAATCTAGAAAGGAGTGAGGCAAGGCTGCAGTCTGTTCCCCCTTTCCTTTTCAATGTTTGCACGGAACTGGCAATAAAGAAAATCAAAGTGGAATTTGGAAATAGGAATCACAATCCAAGGAGAGGAAATCAAAACTATGAGATTTGTCGATGACATTGTTATTCTATCTGAGTCTGTAGAAGACATGAAGAAATCGCTGAGTGGTATGGACACAGTCCTGGTGAAGGAGTACAAGATAAAAATAAATAAATAAAATACAAAAGTAATGGAGTGCAGTCGAATGAAGTCAGGTGATGCACGGAAAGTACAGTAGATGAATATTGTTACTTGAGGAGTGGAATAACTAATGACGGGAGAAGTAAGGAGGACATAAAATCAGACGAACACGAACAAGAAGACCTTTCTTAAGAAAATAAATTAGCTCAATGCGAACAACCATGCAGGAATTAGAAAGACTTTTTGAAGACTTTCGTCTGAAGCGTGGCATTGTATGGAAGTAAAACATGCACGATAACTAGCTCAGGAAAAAAAGAGAATAGAAGCGTTTGAAAAGTGGTGTTACAGAAAATGCCGAAGGTGAGATGGTAGGTCGAATAATGAATGAGGAGACACTGTATCGAATTGGTGAAAGGAGATCGATTTGGCGATATTTCATCAGAAGACGAGACAGACCATCTTAAGACACGCGGGATTTGTTCAGTTAGTTTTTTAGGGAAACGAAGGCGGTAAGAACGGTAGAGGTAGACCAAGGTATGAATATGACAAACAGATTAGAGTAGATGTAGGATCTAGTAGTTACGTAGAAATGAAAATGTTAGCACATGATAGGGTGGCATGGAGAGCTGCATCAAACCAGTCTATGGACTAATGATCCAAACAACAACAATAAATAATCTGCTAATAAATGTCTGCTTTATAAGTATTTTCTAAATTTGTATTATAATGAATTAGCTTCGACAGACTGAAGAAATTCACAGTTATAAATTAAGGCGAAAATTAAGAAAAGTGCTTCCATTATTTCAAAAAAAAAATATGGAAATATGCGGTAGCAGTTTACCTCGGTTCATATCTCCTTAGCAGACCTCGCATCACTTATTTCAAAATATTCAATACGTCATCCCGCATATTCTGTTCAATGCCAGATCCCTTTTGCTTAATCACCCTGGATACTTAACTTGCTATTGTGCCATATAGATACAGACAGGTCTTACGGAGACATGGGATAGGAGAAATAATAATAACAATAATAATAATATCATTTGCTTTACGTCCCACTAACCACTTTTACGGTTTTCGAAGACGCCGAGGTGCCGGAATTTTGTCTCACAGGAGTTCTTTTTACGTGCCAGTAAATCTACCGACACGAGGCTGAAGTATTTGAGCACCTTCAAATACCACCGGACTGAGCCAGGATCGAACCTGCCAAGTTGGGGTCAGAACCGTCTGAGCCACTCAGCAAGGCGGATAGGAAAGACATATGACTGGGAAGGAAGTGACCGTGGCCGTAATTTCGAGAAGGTACAAATCGGCAACCACCCTCTCTTAGCACTGATTGAGGGAAAATAGAAGAGGTCCGACATATTAAAGAAAGAAGGTATCGGGAAAAGAAGGCGAAGTGCCATTCAAGGGCGTGATGGACCAAGAGTTAAAACCAAGGGAGGTTGAATAGGAAGGGCGAAAGTGAGGAGCATGGCACAAGTAAGTGGAAATAAGATAGGGTCCCGTGGTGGCCAACCCAAGCTCCCAAATTGACAGCCACTGGGCCCCCTATTAGTCGCCTCTTACGACAGGATGACAGGCAGGGGGTCCGACACCATGGCTAAATGGTTAGCATGCTGGCCTTTGGTCACAGGGGTCCCGGGTTCGATTCCCGACAGGGCCGGGAATTTTAACCATCATTGGTTAATTTCGCTGGCATGGGGGCTGGGTGTATGTGTCGTCTTAATCATCATTTCATCCTCATCACGACACGCAGATCGCTTACGGGCGTCAAATCAAAAGACCTGCACCTGGCGAGCCGAACAACTCATCGGACACACTAAAAGCCATACGCCATTTCATTTACAGACAGGGGATTTCGCGGATGTATTTAACCATCTCAACCCTCAGGGGAATTCCTCTTCTCTTACTACCTGTTGCTTCTACCTCTAATACTTTCTGTTCAACCTAAGCAACAACACATTTTTTTAAAAAATATCTCTTCATTCATTTGCAGTTGGTTGTAAGTCCCACCGACACATACAGGCCACGATGGGACAGAACAGGGCTAGGACCGTGCCCTTAATCAAGACACATCCCTAGCATTCGCCTGGTGTGGAAATGGGAAACTACGGAAAACCCTCTTCACGGCTGCTGACAGCGGGCTTCGAACACATCATACCCTGAATGAAACTTACAGCTACGAGCCTCAAATCGTGTAGCCAACCTGCTCCGTCACTCTGGGTACCTCAGATACAATGAAACACAACGCAAGCTCACAGGTTTACGTGGCTGTCTATCTCATGATCACAGCCACGGACCTTCAGTGTTACGTGCATGCAATCCGAACCACAACGATGATGATGATGATGATGATGATGCTTGGTGTTTAAAGGGGCCTAACATCTAGGTCATCGGCTCCTAATGGTACGACATGAGACGAAATGTAATGACAAATTAAAAGTCCAAAATCCTCCACTGATCAGAATTCAAAACGTGAGGACGAAGAATGAATGGATGGATATAAAGTTAAAACAATCAGTGGATCCGACCCGCAATGTCCCACATTCCCAGAAACTAGCGTTAAACAAGAGTATTACTGAGCAAGGGACTGCTTCTAAAGCACAATACTGATTCGATGATGCTTGCAGTCTAAAGGGGTCTAAAATCCAAGTCATCCGCCCCTCATAATGGTACTTATCCCTAGGAAAGTAGAAACATGGTATTTGTCATGTTGCGGTACTAATCAAAAGTAGCGTTGACTCGCGGTATTCCACACATTATGGTACTACTCACAGGTAATGAAATTCGCACATGTAATACAGACCTATGGTGTTTCGCACATTGCGGCGCCATTTACAGGCAACGCAAACCTATGGTGTTCATCACAGAAGTATACTAACCACAGGGACTCGTACTATCCCGTGGTGTTCCCCATAGAGTGGTTACTGATCATAGGCAAGCCAGAACCATGGTGTTGCCCACCTATGGTGTCGCTCATATGGTGGTACTAATCACAGGTACTGTAAAAGCCGGAAGCGCACTTTGTCGCTACTAATCACAAACCTATTTTGTACCCAACATAGTGGTACTACTCGCAAGTAAAAGCGACCCATGATGTTCCCCGCGTGGCGGTACTAATTACAAGTAGTCTCGTGGTTCTAATTCGATCATCCCTTGGTCGCCCCTTTCAGTCGCCTCTTACGACAGGCAGGGGATACCATCGGTGTATTCTTCGTCTGCGAGCCTCACCCACAGGGGGTAGACAGAGAGAAAAAAGAAAAAAGAAGGGAGCCGTCACTTCGAAAATTGAAGTAACGGACGAAGAAAGGCAAGGGCCACGAAGGGCGTGAAAATGAAAGACTCCCTAGCCCTCGGAAACCTAACAGCGTCAGGGAGGTCAGACAGGATAGATGAAAATGAGGAGCCTGGCACAAGTAAGTGGAAGCAATGCCAGGACTCAGCTAAGGGCCCCGTGTTCGCGAAACCCCGCTCCCAAGTGGAGAGCCCCTGGGGCCTCTTTTAGTCACCTCTTACAACAGGCAGGGGTTACCGTGGGTGTATTCTTCATCTGCATCCCCCACCCACAGGGGGTCGAACCACAACGAAACACAGATGATCACACTAGCTAGCACTTCTTGGCTGACATCCACACACGTAATATTTGGTTTCCTCCGTTTACGATAATCCCTTACATAATCTGAGTCTGTAGATGATCCAGTCACATTCCTGAATGGTAGGGACAAAGTCTTGGGGAAGGAGTAGAAGATGAACTAATTAATCAAGAACGAGAGTAAGGGAGTGCAGCCGAAAAAAAAAAAAAAACAAAAAAAAAAGGCAGGTGATGCAGGAAATTAAGTCTTAAAGGTGGGAGATGAACACTGTTCTTAGGATAGTAGGATAACTAGCGATGGCAGGGCAAGGATGGAATTTTTTTCTTCTTCTTCTTCTTAATCTGTTTATCCTCCAGGTTTGGTTTTTCCCTCGGACTCAGAGGGATCCCACCTCTACCGCCTCAAGGGCAGTGTCCTAGAGCTTCAGACTTTGGGTCGGGGATACAACTGGGGAGAATGACCAGTACCTCACCCAGGCGGCCTCACCTGCTATGCTGAACAGGGACCTTGTGCAGGGATGGGAAGATTGGATGGGATAAGAAGCAAGGAAGAGGGAAGGAACAGGATGAAGCAGGTGATATTAATAACCCTAAGCCAAAACTTAGTGAAATTCAAGACCATCTAAACACTCTCATTAAATACGTTAAAGAAAACAACGATGAAAACATATCTGCATATTACGAACGTTTGAGGCATCTGCGTGAGTTAATTATTAAACAAATTAATGTCAAAGGAAGACAACAAAAGGTCAGCAGTGTTTTTAACCAGTAAGCGTGTTAAGTGTGGTCAAGGAAGGTGTGCCTTGACTGCCATGTTCTAATTCCGAACTGCATTAATTCTTCTGTATTTAGCAGGGCCTAATATACTGTATTGCATTATATCTTGTATAGCCTACTATTATTATTGAATATCCAGTAGAGCATGGAGACCTATCTCACACCGGGCGAGTTGGCCGTGCGCTTAGAGGCGCGTGGCTGTGAGCTTGCATCCGGGAGATAGTAGGTTCGAATCCCACTATCGGCAGCCCTGAAGATGGTTTTTCGTGGTTTCCCATTTTCACACCTTAATTAAGGCCACGGCCGCTTCTTTCCAACTCCTAGGCCTTTCCTATCCCATCGTCGCCATAAGACATATCTGTGTCAGTGCGACGTAAAGCCCCTAGCAAAAAAAAAACCTATCTCACAAGAGTACATTAGGGCTGTAGTTTATAATCTTAAAATATTTCAAAACGAAAGATTAGGAGTTCAATTTGTTAAAAATGTGCTGAATGAATGTTAAGAATTGCTTATAACAACAAGGCTTCTTGAAAATAGCACGCAATTGTTCAGAAAATACAAGATCACAACTGTTCAGGTGGTACTCAAATATAAGTCTTTTCATTCCAAACACGGGGCAGGAGAAAAGTAGATGATCCACTGTCTGCGCAGAAGCATAAAAGCATAAATATCCATCTGTAATTTGAATTTTAAATCGCTCAAGCTAAGATTTAAATCTTCCATGTCCCGATAGAAATTGCCTTAGGACAAAATTAGGCACTAATACTGTACTCTGAAATCGATCTTTAACTTCGGGGAAGAATAGTTCTCTTGTAACAGATCCTTTCAAGCTAGAAGTCCAGCTATTGTTCTTGTATACTAACTGAAAATTAAAATCCACAGCCTGTTTCCAGTCATTCGACCGGGTCAGGAATGAAATGAATAAAGTCCCCATCTAGCGGCGAGGATAGGAAATGTGCCAGCTGCCGAAGCACTCCTCTGGGGCAATGATAAATGACTGACAAATGAAATGAAATGTTAATGGAGAGTGTTGCTGGAATGAAACGTGACAGGGAAAACCGGAGTACCCGGAGAAAAACCTGTCCTGCCTCCGCTTTGTTCAGCACAAATGTCACGTGGAGTGACCGGGATTTGAACCACGGTATCCAGCGGTGAGAGGCCGACGCATTGCCGCCTGAGCCACGGAGGCTTTCTTGTATACTAAATAAACTTTGTATTTCTTAAATTGAAAATACTGTACTGTGCACGGTATTTTTTACTGAACAGAGTGTTTAAATATGTACCATTTCATTAGTTATTTTGTTTAATTCAGACTTTCATTAAATCGGACAAGCTGGAGTCTCATAAGTCCGGATTAATGAGGTTCTACTGTATTAAAGTATAATGTAAGAAAACATGAAAATGAACAGGTTAATCTAGGATAGGGTAGCATGGATAGCTGCATCAAACCAGTCTACAGACTGATGACTGATGATCCAAACAACATATAAAGGGCGCTCCTGGCTTGACCTTGTAATCCGTCACGGAGCACAACACACACACCTCCACTATGCACACAGTTCACTAGATCTTCCCCGCGGAGTTCACTGTACGTCACAACGAAACACACACCTCCACCTTGTTACGGCATCTTTCCTTCACTCCTAGGGCACACAACTTCACCTAACAACTGTTCATCTGTTTAAAATAACACTTCATCATATACAACATGCGATATAAGCACAAACTGGACGAAACATTATGCAGAAGAAGAGTTTTTGAATTATTATATTCACTCTTCTAAGGGATGTTATTGAAATCGATGAATATCACTGTATAACACACCTTTAGCTCTCACACGGAGCAGCTTCTCTGAGTAAAGTAGCCGCGGTACTGTGCCCGATAAGGTGGGCAACGAGTTGACTTCCATTAGCTGATCACGCTTGAGGTGCATGTTCACCGCATGGCTATCCGTGTGTTCTTTTACATTGTTCCCTGCCCAGCTGATTGGTTCATAAAATGACACTCGAAAAGCTCCATAAATTACCGTCTACACAGCACAGAGCTCGTAACGTGATCACGGCTACTGATATAAAACTTTATATCAGTAGTCCAGAGTTCGATGACCAGAAATAATGAGGGTAGTCCAAAAAGTTAGTTTCCTTAATGTTCTGCAGGTGAACAGGTAAAATCAGTCAATACGTAAATTATTCATTTTATTGCTTACTTGACTTAAAAAAGCTGCTACAAAACAGTATTGAGAAAAGTACAAGGAAAAAATAATTGGGCTAAATTGCGGTTACCTGAGAAATATTTACTTAATTGCAATAACAAATTACTTTTCAACAAATATTTACTTAACTGCAATAACAAATTACTTTTTCAACAAATTATCAGTTAAATTACTTCACAAAACGCCAGTCTTAAGAAAATAACTTTACCTTTCTCGCATGGGGCTAGAATGACACCAAAGTTTGTAAATAAAATGACATTACACAAAAACCTCGTTTATCCGGATTAAGTGGGACTGGAACTGATCCGGATTATACCGGGCGAGTTGGCCGTGCGTGTAGAGGCGCGCGGCTGTCAGCTTGCATCCGGGAGATAGTAGGTTCGAATCCCACTATCGGCAGCCCTGAAAATGGTTTTCCGTGGTTTCCCATTTTCACACCAGGCAAATGCTGGGGCTGTACCTTAATTAAGGCCACGGCCGCTTCCTTCCAACTCCTAGGCCTTTCCTATCCCATCGTCGCCATAAGACCTATCTGTGTCGGCGCGACGTAAAGCCCCTAGCAAAAAAAAAAGATCCGGATTATCGAAAATCTCGATAATCTGGAAAATTAAAAACAAATACAGTACATGTTATATAATATATTAACATAAGATACAGTAGTATATTTATGAATTGTGAAAAAAATATAAGAACACTTTTCTTACATTTACGACTCTGTTTTATTGCACTAAAATAATGTCTGAGCTTCTTCTGTTTTACATTTGCATAGCGTTTGCGCGCAGCGCGATCACGAAGACGTTTTACTAACATCCAAGGATCAGTTCTGCCGGTGTGTTTTCAGTCTGGGATTCTTCATAGGCCATCAGTTTGTCCAGCTGCATTTTTGCATCTCCATAAAGTCACTGTTTCTTTTGATGGAGCGCCGGTTATATTTTCGAATTTACCATCACTCTAGTCATTACCTGCCGAGGAACAAGAGGCAATAATTTATTCATCTGTCATTATGCCGTAGCCTGAATTACAGTCACTTTCAAACCAATCATTTACCTCGTTCATATCTGCGTCCGAGCATCCGGGAATGCGTGCAAACGTGTCAAGGAACTCAGAAGAGTCCACGGTTTCCCATTCTCAATTCCAGGCGAATGCCGGGACGGTACCTTTGACAGACTTACTTCCAATCCCTGTCCTTAACTATCCTTGGCGGAAAAGACATTCAAGAAGAATTGACCCCGTAAAAGGAATACTGTACAAGTAAAAATAAATTTTTATTATTTTCGATCCGCATTAATGAGGGCCGGATAAATGAGGTTCTTTTGTACTTCGTTTTGTGTTTTTGTTTAGGGACATAAAAAATCTTCAGCCTGTTTCCAGTCATTCGACCGGGTCAGGAATGGAATGAATGAAGCCCCCATCTAGGGGCGAGGATGGGAAAACCTGTCCTGCCTCCGCTATGTCCAGTAAAAATCTCACATGGAGTGACCGGGATTTCAACCACGGAACCCAGCGGTGAGAGGCCGGGGCGCTGCCGCCTGAGCCACGGAGACATTAAGTGGCTATAATCACTGATGATACCTTCGAACTTTCAAAATGATTTCCCCTCCCCCCATAACTGTTATTTGAGTTAGCCCGCCAGGTGGCCATGACTGTAAAGGCGTCACATCTATATACGGTCTGACTAACCGTAGTTAGCCGGTTCAAGTCCCATTCATGGGGAAAAAATCACCATCAGGATGTTGGCCGACAGGGTGGGAGAGGTGGTGATATACAATTTCTAATCACTAGATTGCGTGCCAACATCCTGGATTCAACCCCAAACCTCTCCGCAGTGTTCATATGGCGTGATGGTGATTCGTCCCTCGCATGAGGACGTTAAGCCCTGAGCAGACCCCTTAGTGCTATTGGACAGGAGTGGTGGGGGGGGGGGTGATTATTGTTCTTTTTTTTTACAAGTTGCTTTACGTCGCACCGACATAGATAGGTCTTATGGCGACGATGAGACAGGGAAGGGCTGGGAGTGGGAAGGAAGCAGCCGTGGCCTTAAGGTACAGACCCAGCATTTGCCTGGTGCGAAAATGGGAAACCACCTTCAGGGCTGCCGACAGTGGGGTTCGAACCCACTATCTCTCGAATACCGGATACTGGCCGCACTTAAGCGACTGCGGCTATCGAGCTCGGTAGATTGTTGTTCTTCTTGTGGAGTTATGGGCAGAATCTTGACTGCGAGACACTTGTACGGACTGAAAAAGAGTTCCTGACAAGAATCCAGGTCAACGGCCCTTCATAATGGTATTTAACCATGACATTTCTCATGTAGCGGTGCTAATCATAGGTAACGTAGACTCACGGTGTTCCTCACATTATGGTACTACTCACAAGTAATGTACGTCGCACAGGTAACGCAGACCTATGGTGTTTCTCACCTAATGGCGCCACTCATAGGCAACGCAAACCCATGGTGTTCCTCACCTAAGGCCCGCTTTCATCAACACGTGTTAAATATATACTAACAAGTGGTTAGTTAATACGGAGTTAAAAATGTAACATCTTGTTAGGTTTCTTGCGTTTCATCAAACTTTTCTTGTGAAATGTTAACTAATCGACTGTTAACTCTCCCAACATTGCGAACTGGTGCGAATCAAGGAGGCAGTGCTATGAACATGCTGTTTTACAGCGCGCTCCGATGCGCTTTTGTTTGAATACAGCTGTTAAATATGGCGCGTGAAGCGAAACGGAGTCGTAGTTGTAATTTTTCCTCCTTCGAAAAAGAGTTGTTAATTGACGTAGTTAGTAAATATATATAAGTTATTGAGTGCAAGCGCACAGTTGGCTTGACGATAAAAGAAAAGAACGAGGCGTGGGAGAAAGTACGCAAGGGTTTCAATGGGGTTAACAGATACCGGTACTTTCTTAGCGGGAATCCACTATCACCTAACAAAATCACTTCATTAATTGTCCCCAGTTCAAACTGTGCTCTGATATGGGAGTTATTAAATATTGTACCGTCGTGTACAGAACAAGGCCACCTAGCAACTATATCCCTGATTTGGAGGTTAGGATCACTAATCACCTGAACATTAACATGGAAATATCCCTTCCGATTACGACATATTTCGGCCCTATTGCCTCCAGGTGATCGGATTCTTACATGTGTGCAATCTATTGCACCTAGAACACCAGGAAAACGGCTTATTTCGTAGAAGTCGCGGATAATTTGCTGACGCTCTTCTACTGAAGAGAATGTTACATACCTCCTTTTCAGGGATGGTACTGCTGCAAACATTCGACAAACAACTCTACTAACAGTGCCTTTAGAAATTCCAGCATTGTCTCCGACCATTACGTGAAAAGAACCAGTAGCAAAAAATCGTAATGTTATCAGTACCTGCAACATTGGGGAAAGATGTTTCTCTTCGAAGGATGTTCCAACTTCACTCGAATTTCAACAACAACTTTAGCAACGACTATTTTCGATAATCTGTATCTATGAAGAAATTCTGTATCCGTCAAATTTTCAACGTCATTACGTCGCTGAACTATTCTTCGATCAGGATTATTGTATAAAAGATCTAACTAGAGCAATTCCGCATCTAAAGGGAGATTCACAGCAGCCATTTTGGAACAGGTTGCTAAATGCTAATGTTAGCCATTTAACATGGGGAATGGCTGATGTTATCTTTAATACGCAGTTTAACATGTGTTAACTTTAACAGTTGTTGATGAAACGCAAATTTTCTTAAATTGTTTGTTAAAATGATTGAATACTTTGTTAAGTACTAACATGTGTTGATGAAACCGGGCCTAAGTGTACTAATCGCAGGGACCTGAACTATCCCGTGGTGTGCTGCATATAGTGGTACTGATCACAGATACTGTACATCCACAGTGAACCGTTTCCTCCTGCTACTAATCACAATCTTATTGTGTAGGTCTACCGAACATGTGGTACAGTAATTCTCGCAATTAAGACGTTCCCCGCGTGATGGTACTAATCACAAGTAGTTTCATGGTTCTAATTAAGTCATCCCTTAGTCGCCTCTTACGACGGGCAGGGGATACCGTGGGCGTATTCTTCGTCTGTGTCCACCACCCACAGGGGTAAATTAAAATATTCAAAACATGACAAAATATGACCTTATATCCCTAACATGAGCAAAATATGACCAAAGCAATAAAAATAGCTGAAATATACATTTATATGCAACATAAAATTGCTTCAGATGGGGTCAGGGACTCGTCATTCACAGTAATTTTGAAGATTTGGGGTAAAATTAGCTCAGGAAAAAATCTGACTTTTCTTTAACATCCGAACTTTGTTCATAAGTATCCCACAATTGGTTTATACACAGCGACTGAGACGTTTCCGGGCCGGGGTTCTGTATCTCATATTGATACATGTAACCTTCTCCAACGCCTCTGAAACCCTGATCATCATCACGGAAAACACACTGTATTTGGATACCAGAAATTGATTCTGTTCAATGTGATTGAAGATTTGTGAATATCTGCAGAGCCTGTTTTCATACCCCATCGTATTGCGCAGCCTTAAATCAGTCGGGAACACTGCCCAGCCATGGACATTATCAGCTGAACCTTGAACAAAAGCAGATAAGACCTGAGCTGAGGTAAGCCGCTCGTGTATGGTACCATATGTTACCTTATCGATACGGCCGCTTGCACACATTGTCTCTCCCATGTGTATGCTCTTAGTTGTTTCTAGGGGCACACTAAAGAGATTATCAGCAAATCATAAGGGCAGTAGTAAACTGCACTGTAGAGATGGGGAATCTGATTCTTTTAGAAGAACCGATCCATTTGAACCAATTCACTAAAATGATTCGTTCATTTAATTCGTTCATTCCAATACCACGTGACGGAGAGCCGAAAGCGAAACCATGGACTCAGATGGACCATTCCGTTATGTTCTTTATAACTGCTACTGCTTTACATGTTTACAGGTTACAAGAAGTGAAATGTTCAATGTATAATAATAATAATAATAATAATAATAATAATAATAATAATAATAATAATAATAATAATAATAATACCGGGCGAGTTGGCCGTGCGCGTAGAGGCGTGCGGCTGTGAGCTTGCATCCGGGAGATAGTAGGTTCGAATCCCACTATCGGCAGCCCTGAAGATGGTTTTCCGTGGTTTCCCATTTTCACACCAGGCAAATGCTGGGGCTGTACCTTAATTAAGGCCACGGCCGATTCCTTCCAACTCCTAGGCCTTTCCTATCCCATCGTCGCCAAAAGACCTATCTGTGTCGGTGCGACGTAAAGCCCCTAGCAAAAATAATAATAATAATAATAATAATAATAATAATAATAATAATAATA
Organism: Anabrus simplex; assembly: GCF_040414725.1. NCBI lineage: Eukaryota > Metazoa > Arthropoda > Insecta > Orthoptera > Tettigoniidae > Anabrus > Anabrus simplex. The sequence goes on along the minus strand of NC_090272.1, from coordinate 70,946,577 downwards.
ATAATAATAATAATAATAATAATAATTGATAGCATTTTAATAAGAGTAATATCCTTTTTAGAGGTTACAGTCGAAAAATGCTACACAACTGTCTGACTAATCCTTTCCAAACTTAAGTAGCTACCATTCGAAACTATACGAGAATCGAATTTGTAATTTATAGTATATATGAACATTTTTTGTGGCCATGCTTCACACGTTAGTTCACGAGAACAAGAACGTGAACGGGAACCTTGTAGTAAACTTAACCTAACATTTCGCAACGAGCTAGAAGTTGAGTGTATATTAAAGTTCCGAGAAGTGTGTGACTTGAAACTACGTGATAATTTCTTATTAAAAAATATATTTTTGCTTGTAAGGTTAGGTTAGGAGTATTTGACTTGTGGACAGAACCTTTAGTTCAGGTTAAATAAAAATAACAGAGTCGTTCTTCACAAGTAGTCATTGATTCAAAAATGGTGGATTTGGCGATATGAATCAGAACGAACGAAGGAGGAACCAAGGAACGAGTTGCGGCTGCCATCTCTCGATTCAGATTTCGATTCACAAACGAGTCGATTCATTTCGTTCACTGAATCATGATTCAATCGTTCAGTGCAATGATTCGTTCATTTTGAATCACTCGTTCAGAATCTCCCCATCTCTACTGCACTGAATAAAGATTTACAGTTGAACCTCGATATCTCGAATAACCTCGGTAGCTAAATTTTTATTTCGAGTCATCGAAATTTCGAGATATAGATATCATTGAGAATCGTATGAGGTGCCTAATATCAAACATGGACATGCGCCACCTATATCAAAATTGAGTTAAGGATTGATCCTTATAGCATTTTTAATGCTCTTTCTGAATTAGTGGTCCGTGTCTTTCATAAACGAATATTTGTACGTAATTTTTAACATAGAAATATGCAGTTTCTTTCATAATCGGACACCTCCAGACGTAGTTTGTATCAAAAACGGACATGAACGTTTCAGCCAATCATATTGCTACAAGTGACATCAAACTGTCATGGCGACCAGAGAATTTTTATCGACATCTTAAGGAAAAAAGAGGAGGACTGTATTTTAATGTCCTATGATTACCAAAAGAGCCTCGTTTTCCAAAAATTAAGTGATCAGTCGGCTTATTATTCCAGACAGCTCTACTGTTACAATCTGTCTGTTGTAATAGGCACATCTCAAAGCAAACTGCGCCCTGATAATGTGTCTGTTTATACGTGGCTGGAGATAGATAGATAGATAAGAAATGGGTGAGCCCTGTCTTCGCAGAGCTCCACACGTAGGTCTATGAAGACCCTTTGTGCCCCTTAAACAGGTTTGCCTAGTCCAGCCCTAGTACTCCTATAAAGGATAGCAGTGTCCGGATATTGGCATTCCTGATGTCTTCCAGGCTCACAAAATGTGAGCCAAGGTATCGATGTCTAGTGCTAGCAAGAGCCTCGCACTGACATAACACATGCGCGGAGGTCTCTTCCTCCTTACCGCATCTTCTACACATCGGATCCTGAGTGATTTTCATGATGTGTAGGTGTCTCTGTAAGGTATTGTGGCCTGTTAGCAGTCCAACTACCATTCTCATTCTGGTCCTATTCAAATTCATTAGGACCTTTTTATAACTTTGGCTAGGCCCTTTGATAAGTTCACGTGCCTGCCTTGCTATAGTTAACCTCTTCCAAATAACTAAGTGAGACTGGTTTGTCCATTGGGATATTACCAGTCTCACGCTTCGGAGTGACACTCCCAGGAAAGGCTCTGGTCCTGTGAAAGGACCTTTCGAGCCTTGTTTCGCTAGTTTGTCAGCTTCTTCATTTCCACTGATACTTGTGTGCCCAGGGACCCATAATAGGGTAACTGAGCTAAATTCACACAGCTGATCTAACATCCTTTGGCATTCCCATACCAGTTTTGATGTTGTTTTAACTGCACAAAGTGCTTTTAGTGCTGCCTGGCTATCACTACAAATAGTGATGTGTCTTCTGTGTCCAGGCATATTCCATATATATACAGCACAGGCTAGTATTGCGTATACTTCAGCCTGGAAAACAGTAACATATTTACCCATAGGAAGGGAGAGCCTTGTCTTAGGTCCCCAGACCCCGGCGCCTGTGCCCGTCTCCGTCCGCGAGCCATCTGTGTACCATGTACAGGCCCCAGACTTAGGACGGGCCCGAGCATCCGCGGCCCACTCCTCCCTTGTGGGTATCACCACTGTAAATTTATAATCCAAATTAAAGCTAGGCTTCATCAGATCCCCGATCATCATTGTCATAGGGCAAGTCTGGTGAAGCCTTGTAAGAATAGAGGCCGTGGCTGGAGAATGAGGGAAAGAAATCATCAAACGAAATAGCATCAGCGGTTGTCAATGAGTTACGATCTAATGATTTACAAGGCTTCACTTCAGTCAAGTTGATTGCTGATGGCTGCGTCGGCCAAAATAAAAACAGTAATATGTTGGCGATGTGTGCAAAGTGGCTTACAACGTATGCATCATCCTCTGTTAACAAATTAAAACTGGTATTTCCAGTTACTGGACACTCATATTTGCCTCCAGATATAATTTTTGGACTCATTGAGAAAGACCTTAATAAGATGACGACCATAGTAAGTTCTGATGAATATCTTGAGGTGTTCAAAATGTACGGCACAGTGAAAGTGATTGGACAAACCTTGGAACCACTGAATTGGAAAGAACAAGCACAGATTTATCTGAAATCTGCTAGTCAACTTCATTTCAAGATTTCACAGTGTAAAAGAATTATACTCAGGAGCACGAAAAGAGGCAATGTTGTAGTTAAAGGTGAGGTGGGCTACTATTTGGAAACAGGTATTGAACGTAAGATCTCGAAAGCATGACAGGTAAGTCTAATTTGAATGAATCCTTTACTTCTGATATTGGCATGAATGTAAACCCACAGAAACTTAAAGACGTTGACATATTACTAGCAAAGCACGTTGGAAAAGATAAGAAATTAAAGCCTCTCTTAAGTGGTATATAGAAGTCATCAATAAGAACATTTGTAGTGAAAATGAACAAGCTGTTAATGATTATTTATGAATGTGATTGTTTTCAAGACCCTTGTGATGAACCAGAGGGTATTTGCCCAGAAATACAGTGAAGCAAGAACTGAAATGAATGTTAAAAATGTCAACAAAGTATAAGAACAGCCTTATTTCTTTCATTTTTAATTACATTTCTTTTAAAATGGAAGTTTACTTCCGTGTCATCCTGCAACTTTTTTCCGAATATTGGGATAGTTCGTTTCAAAAGTGGACAGTTACATGGATGTTTGTATCAAAAATGGACAAAAGCCAATCTCGGTTTCAGAAATGGACATCGTCATATTTGAACGTGTTTTACATTGACTTAGACTGAAATTCTTAAGTGTCGACCATGATTTTCTTGTTCATAGGGCTGGAAATATGACACACAAAAATTTTCACACATATAACGGGGGTTTAACATAGAGAAACGAAAATGTGGCTCTACTGAAAAATTAACAAAATGGCTTTTGTCCATGTTTGATACTAGGCACCTCACATGTATCTACGGGTTTATACTGAATACATTATTTTTAACAGTATTTAAAATATACAAACAGACTCTAGTTTATGACATCAATTTAATTATAACAGTTATTATATTAACTTTTTAGAAGACAGTACGCAGCACATACAGTAGTGAAACAAGAAACAGGCCTCCGTTAAAACCTTAGGAAAAAATTTGTTTGTCTCTTCTTTTTGTTACGGTTAACCTTTCCTCCCTTCACGTTGGAACTTCTTGTCAATACCACGCAGCCGAGATTCGTAAATGGAGCTTGTTGCTTTTGTACGTGACCGGTAATTAATTCACACCCGAGAAACAGCGAGACTTCGCCGATTTTGCGATCACTAGAAGTTTTAGTTTTTCGGTTCCCGTCATATTAGCTCCCAGCATCACCGTAACCCTTTCTTTACTTGTTAACTGTTCCTCACAAAGCACAAATGCCGTATTGCACCGTTAATGTTGCACAAAATTCCACTTACAGAGTATTTTTTGCTTCAAGGGAGGAAATGTTTGCTACGAGAAATCGAGAAATTCATGTAATCGAATTTCGAGTAATTTATTTATTTATTTATTTATTAATACATCCATAACAGGGTATATCCCCAATTACAATGGATGGTACAAAATACATTCAATATATAAATGGTACCTATGTGTACAAAATAATATTTAACAATAAAAAAACCAAAATTGCCTTGACTAAGAATAATTTAAACACATTTTCAACAAAACATACAAACATATAAAATATTAAAGTTAAGGAAGATAAAACAAATCAGCAGAGAAAAAAGAAAAATATTCATAAGAACAGCAGATACACGAACACATGTACATTTGAAAAATAATAGTGGCATTACATACATCATATTTCAGTGCTGAATTAATTTTCTCCAATAAATTATTCATTATAATGTAAATGTTGTTTTAACATTTTTGAAAACAAAGGAAGTGATAAAGCAAAATCTATTTGTCTGCTGTCTGAAGATATTCTGTTATATACTTCACACATTTTTACAACAGGTGAATTTTTATGATTTGAGGTGCTTGAGAAGGGGCAGTAAAATGGTTGTCTCAAAAGAAGAACGAAGAAATAAATACACCTGAAGAACAGGACAAACGACCGGGATATTTAAATTACTTCGATACTGAAAATTCGAGTAATGGAGGTTCGAGATATCGAGGTTCGACTGTATGTACATTTCTCCACTACATGGAAAAGCATAGAATCATGGATATGTTTTCCCCGCAACCTCCTTTATCCGGACATGTCCTCCTTTTTAGACCATTATCCAGGGTCCGGGTGGATTATTAATAAAAAAAAGTCCTTCTTTCTTAGTGAATCTTCTTATTTTGTTTTACTTCGTTTTTACAAGAATTCTTTATTAGGCGATGGTATCATCGATATCGTATCGATATATAGAAATGTAATTATGGATATACAGTGCATGCGAGTATTCTATGCATGCCTTGTGTTGTGATAAGAAATGCTGTTTACCATTCTGTACGTATATTGCATGCTTCTCTCGGTGCGTGCCAGATGCGACCGTGCCGCATGCGACCCGTGCCACTAGCGACCGCATAATCCGTAACCGTGCCGGATGCGACCGGCGTTGACAAGCAAATTGTCATTTGATAAGTTGTGTCATCACCCAAGATAAGGTAAGCTAAACGAAGTGCAATGCCATTTCAATAAGTCCTATAAGCAGCTACTTTACATAACACTTCTGGGGGAAACTCGTTTTACAACACGAAACATGGTGATGCGTTTACGTCTTTTCCCACCGGGCGAGTTGGCCATGCGGTTAGAGGCGCGCGGCCTGAGCTTGCATCTGGGAGATAGTGGGTTCGAATCCCACTGTCAGCAGCCTTGAAGATGGTTTTTCATTGTTTCCCATTTTCACACCAGGCAAATACTGGATCTGTATTTTAATTAAGACCAGGGCCGCTTCCTTCCCATTCCTAGCCCTTTCCTATCCCTATCGTCGCCTTAAGACCTGTCTGTGTCGGTGCGACGTAATGCCACTAGCAATAAAAAAGATCCTAATTCTCTGAAATTATTTACGACTTAGGCCTACTTACTTATCTTGTCCTATTAGTACCAGGAGTGTCCGAGGACGTGTTCGGCTTGCCTGGTGCAGGTCTTTCTACCTGACGCCATTGGGCGGCCTGCGCGTCTGGATGTGGGATTATGATAATGAAGTAGGGAGAGATGAAACCCGGTTTCGGCACGTAGCCTACTCCTCTCGAAAAATACCAAGGGGTCTACTCAATGCTTTACGTCGGCATCCGACGGCCGAATCACTATCAACAGCATCATATCCCCTCACTCCATTTGAACACTGCGAAAAGGTTTGGATTTGAATCCAGGCTTTTGGCATGCAATCTAGTGATTAGAAACTGTCTACCAACCAACTTTCCTACCCTGCCGGCCAATATTCTGATGGTGAATTTTTTTTCATCCAGGCTAAGTGGCTCAGACGGCTCAAACGGTTGAGATGCTGGTCTTCCGACTCCAACTTGGCAGGTTCGATCATGGCTCAGTCCGGTGGTACTTGAACGTGCTCAAATACGTCAGCTTTGTGTCGGTGGATTTACTGGCACGTAAAATAAGTCCTGCGGGACTAAATTACGGTACCTCGGCGTCTCCTTAACCCTTTATAAGGCGGTGGGAATTTTTTTCCCACCTCTGTTGTTTTGTCATTTCTGTGCGCTGGGAGTTTATTTCCCATGTATTGATGTGTGCTGCACTCTTGGGAATATCTGTGGAACTATTCTGAACTCCTTAGAATCTTAAGCTTCTTTGGAAAACATCTGAATAGTGATATTGTGGCAGCGCAACGCCTGTTCCCTGTTGTGAACAAGATTTATGAAGTGAAAATAGAGTAAGAAATCAACTTTTTATAAGTATATATACTATTTACATGAATTTTCTTTGTTTATTGTGCATTTTTCTTATTTGTTCTGAGATTATTTACTTCCTTTTACCAATTAAGGAGTTCTGAGATATAAATTTCCTTCACATTGTATGTGGAAATATGCTTCCCATAGCCCACACAGGTGTCCGAAATATTTCTGCTAAATAAAAAGTGAACTATCTGAACTGAAATTGTGTCCGTAGTGAAACCGTACAGTGTCCTGTACAGCTCATGGGAATGATATGGGCCTTTATACTCCATTAAAATTACTCCTAAAGGTCGCGTCATAGGTAGCAGTATGGGCGAAGGGGATCGAGCGGCGTCCTGCCAGAACGGAACCCGCGAAAAGAGCGCCTGCGAACAAAGGGAGGACAAAGCAACAGCCAAGCCCCCGCGGAAATACGCTCTCAGCTTGCAGAGAGAGATAGAAGGGGACGCGATGCTGGAGTAGTCAGATACGCCCCGAGGTGGAGCTATGCTTCCCAGAGTTCCAAACGAACATAAGGAACTTCCGGTTTTTTATGCACGTGTCACGGGTGCCAACATCGGACTTTGGCGCGTAAACAATGGAATGATATTTTAATCCAGACATAGGAAAATTATGTGAGACACACCATTGAATAGAGCGGAATTTTCTGCGTTCCCCAGTCTAAAAATATGTAATAACTTATGCAGGGGAAGAAATGAGGTCACCAGCTGTCAAGATGTAACATATCGCTAACACATGTGGATACAGCGGCGTCGCCCAAGCCAAGAGTCGCGCTCAAAATTGACTCCGCCTCCCGAGGGACGCTAATGAATTAATCAAAGGCGGGAAGCAAATTAGATAAAAACTGCTGATCGTAGGTCCAGCACGCTCGGCTCAAATGAAAGAGGAGACAGAGGGCTACAAGATGCAATATTTAAATATCTTCAATTCTTGGTGTGAAAGGAGCTCTGGTTCTTAATGAACCGTGAAGGTTTACACCCCCAAGCTTCCGGCGGGCGAGATAATATAGGCCAAGCAGGCCCTTGCAGAGACAGTTGTTCTTTCACGGGTCGTGAGACGGACACTGCGTCCCGCGGTGCTCCAGTTACAGTCAGAAACCCTTGTACAAAAGCCTTTGTGTAGTGAACGGGAGGCCAAACGAGCCTAGGTGAATTGTTTCTGTGCTGCGTGTCAAACTAGTAAAAAACCGCGAGCATATTTTACGAACAAGTATTAGAATTCGGCTGAGAAACTGCCGGTTTAATGAGTCAGTGAAATTCATAATTAGGTATCACCCAAAGTGTTACTTTGAATCAGGGGCTCGAGTCTCGTGAGCCACCCGATTCTTACTGTGAACGCGCTCGCCGTGGTTTGAAAGGCCGTCTTATTCGTGGGTGTAAACTCTGAAATAGAGGACGTGTGACGAGTGTAAAAGTGTTACCCACTTGGATTACTGTAAGATTTCAGCTGTGACGAGTTCCCCAGGATGTCGGACGTGTATGGACCAGGGATGAAGGACTGCACGCCCGCCACCTCCCGAGTGGTCATGGAGTACTAAGAACTTCACCATGGGTCTCCCGTGGGGGGAGAAACAACGGCCACCAAACAGATGAGTGATGTCCAAATTTAATTTCTAAGCATGACATAACCCGGGGATAGGATTAGCGCTCTTTTGTAAATATCAAAATGTTGTAAGTTAATGCATGTCCTAGATGGAAATTTAATTGATTTTTATAATGTTGAAGTAAAATTCAAGGAAGCTAAATTCCCGGACGACTCATATTTCTTTCTTAATGATTAGCTTATCGTGAGGGTTATATTTTTAGTAATATGTAGAAGGTCCTAGCAAATATGGGAACAAGGTTAGGAGAATATTTGAGTTTCCCGTAGGGGCGGTTGGAAAAATAGTGCTGGCAAGCAGGGAAACATGTCGAAATATTGGTAGTCACTGTCCCACGAGGTTGTCAAATATGCCAGGGAAACTCATGGGTCAGTCAGACAATGCATGCCTAGCTTACAGATATAATCAGTGCATGGACTGCAAGAAAGAAGAAGATCCCGACCGGGAGAGGTACATATTGTGTGATTTAGATAGGTGTGTGGAACCATGTGCAAGTCTCCCGTGATTTTTGATTAATTGGCCATAATGGTTTGGAGTGTTTTCTTTTAATCTATAGCCGGGGTAAGGCCCAGAGGCGGGAGCCCTTAATCTTTGGTCAGAAGGTTTAAATATAAGTGTATTTATATGGTATGAACGAGGAGCCATGAGAGCCATAGGCCCAAGGGAAGAAGATACGCGATATGAGACGTAGCGAGAAGGCCGAATAGGAATTTACGATGAGATGATTGAGAAGTGATCGTGCCCCAGTCTCAGTGATAATAATGAGAAGGGAGTGAATAAAAAGAGTATTTTATGGGAATCCCACGATAATATAAATAAGCAAATGAAATGGGCCAAGGATGTGTCCCCGAGACGAGAAGGTGAACGTTTGAGGGAGAGAAGAATTTGAATGGCCGGGCGAAGTGAATGGCCGGCCTTCCTTGTTGCGAGTGTCTAGCTCTCGCCCCCGTGACAAAAGGGTCCCGTATCCCATTGTGAGGGCTTGGAGCCCGGGTCTGCTCGCGTTCGTTTGTTTGGGTTAAATGGCTTAGCTAAGAATACTTGTGTAATGATAATATCACGGTAACTTCTTTTAAAGGTATTTAATAAATGAGTAGGGATCCCCCCAGATATCCGGCGATATGAGATTGTAACTATTCTAGGGATCTACAGAAACCCACAGTACCTCTCGGTCGGGAGTCGGCCAGTTCGACTCCGGATTACTTGGCGCCCTTGAGCGAGCTGCTCCAAGCTTGCGCTCTGGGCCGGAGACAGTGATAACCATGTTGTTTCTTTTCTAGGAATGGTTCTCCTGTGTGCATGAAGTGTATATATCCATATGTCTGTGTATGTTTCGTAATTATGTGCACATATTTTTGAGTTCAAACAGAACCTATGTGCACGCTGTGTGGTCTTGGTGACAGATGAGGAGTCCGGGGTTTAGCAAAAATGGTATTTGTGTTTGTTTATGCATTATGCAAATGTGTCTTTTAATATGATATTATGTAGTGTAGGCCCCGGTTATGTTCGTGCTTAGAACAGCTAGTAATATTTGTGTATAGGGACATCAGATCATCTCACGGTGTGACCGACAGAATAATGTACAAAATTTCAGGAACGGTATGAATTAATGAGGAAAAATGAACGATAGCAAGTCGCAAAACCTCAATCATACCGTTATGCAGACGACGCCCATGGGCGATTCGTACTTTAAAATGATTATTATTTTCTTTTCCTCCCATATGTGGAGAGTCATTGTATAGAGCTGTGTCAACTTTTTTTTAAATTGTCATATTTGAATAAATTTGCATTCGTAACCCCTATTTTATGATTCTTGTCATTTGTAGCAGTGTTAAGCAGTATCCAATAGGCATTTGAACCCAGAGATCCTACTTTCATATTATAGACATAAGACTCCATCTTAAGTATTTGTTGTTTTGTTTTTCTTTGAACGTACCACTTCCCCAAGTGCTCAGGCTGCCGGGCCGGCACAGAAAGTAGGAAGGGGAGCGGTTCGAAGCTCGTTAAGCAATTCGACCCGCTCTTCAATCCAATCTCATCCGTGGGTGTTTACCCCGTTACGTGGAGGCATTCTTATGCGTGGGTCATCCATTCGAAGCCCGGTAGGGTGTAGTAGGTGGGCCATGGAAAATATTTTCCCACTTCTGAATGGCAGACAGCAGGTGGTGGGAAGTATTATTACTGACCTCCTGAGCACTGGATTGTCTTTGTTTCCTGTTAAATTGTATTATTTAGCACTTACAGAGCCTGTAACTAAAGTTAGTTGTAAAAGAAAGTGTTTTATTGAGTACTGCCTTATAAAGGGTTAAACCATAAAAGTAGTTACTGGGACGTAAAGCCAGCAACATTATCATATTTTTCTTTCGACTAACGGCACTCGAACCTGCTAACAACGGTGTCAGACCTTCATTTTAGAAAAGACCAAGTTAGCTACTTATAAGCAATCTGCCACTTGGGGACAGCCCTTAATGCAGATCAATTGTAAGTGATTGATGGGTCGAATGCGGCACGATGCTTATCCGCTCGGTCGCTATTGGCACGATAATGGCCGGGTCGCATCCGGCACAGTCGCATCTCGCACGTAACCGCTTCTCTCTCAGCAATACTCCGTCAGAACACTGCTATGTTAATGCGTGCAGCTGACATGACAACGGACAGGAGATAACCGGAATTTGAAGGAAGCCTGTTTCAAATGTAAGGCGCTGAAAAGTGTTAATTATTGTGATTTGAAAAATGTATTCTGTATTTGCAAGCTAAGTCTAAATCCTTTCTAACTGATGGTGCGCGCAGCTGTGAGCTTGCATTCGGGAGATAGTGGGTTCGGACCCCACTGTCAGCAGCCCTGAATATGGTTTTCCGTGGTTTCCCATTTTCACACCAGGCAAATGCTGGGGCTGTACCTTAATTAAGGCCACGGCCGCTTCCTCTCCACTCCTAGGCCTTTCCTATCCTATCGCCGCAATAAGACCTATCTGTGTCGGTGCGACAAAAAGCATATTCTAAAAAAATATGATGTGAAATCTTTTATCAGTTCTGTCATTTCAAACAATTCCTGAATGAGAGCAGTAATGGCCCTGAGTTTAACAAGTCACCTTGAAGTCAGAAATGGGCAAAGTATTTCAATTCACGTACGTCAGTTGATTGTAGTTCAGAGTAGTTCAGAGTTGCAGAATGCTTTTTTCCTATACCAGGGCACAATGGGAATGTAGAACGACTATTTTCATTTATCTCTGTACAATGGACTGATAATAGGAACCATTTCAAAGTAGAATCTGTGAAAATCCTCGTAACGGTTCAATATATACTGACTGAGCATATGTCTTGGGATAGCGGAGCACTGATGCGCAGATGTGTTGTCTGCGCACCACACGCCCCCTGTGCCAGCGGCAGTTGTATAGGAGACCTTGTGAGCAGTGGCTGTGCATGTGACAGGTGTAACATGGAACGTCCTCGTGAGCTGACACCGTTCGAAGGGGGTATGGTGGTCGGTGCCCGACGGATGGGAAGTGCGATTTCGGAAGTGGTGCGGGAATTCGGCTTCACACGATCCACCGTGTCCAGGGTACATCGTGAATGGTTGAATGCGGGTGTCACCGTCCACAACAGACGAACGACCGGCCCTCCAGCCACCCTCGATGACCGTGACCGGCGACATCTGAGACGGATTGTCAATAGTGACAGACGGGCAACTGTGCAACAAATCACGGCTCAATTCAACACAGACCGTGCTAGACACGTGTCCCAGTGGACAATCCGTAGGAACATGGGTTCTATGGGGTATGGGAGCCGGCGCCGCACACGGGTGCCACTGTTAACTGAACGTCATCGGGCACAACGACGCGCATTTAACGCCAGTCACCAGGGATGGACACTGGAACAATGGCGTAACGTGATATGGTCGGACGAATCACGATTTCAACTGCACCATGCCGATGGGAGGCACCGTGTATGGCGCAGACCACATGAAGCGATGGATCCCGCCTGCCTCGAAGGTGTGGTCCAGGGCGCTGGTGTCTCTGTTATGGTCTGGGGTACATTTTCCTGGTATGGAATGTGCCCCCTAGTTGTTCTGGAAGAGACTTTGAAAGGTATGCGGTATGTTGAGCTGCTCGGAGACCATCTCCATCAAGATGGCGGCGAGTGAATGTCTCAGTGTGGGTATCCTCTGTGCTACTTTAGTAATATGTGTGGTTAATCAAGGATTTGCTGTCTCGAATTGTGTTGGAATTTCTTCCGAGGAATTTAGTGGTGATGTGGAGTGTAGTGAGTTGGCGATGTGTGACGATATAATGGTGAAATCAATGAGATGGTGTTTATGCGCCACGTGGTCGGGGTGTGACAAGCTTACGCACACTACGGGGCCGGCGTCCTCAACTGCTGCGAGTGATCCGTCTGCAGGTATGCAATGGAACGTGGAAACTTCCTTCGCCCTCTCACAGGCAGGAGTCTGGTTAACTTCGGATCGTAAGTTTTATTTTCCTTCCTTACCGACGGCTAACCTGTCTTGTTTTCTTAAGATCCCAACATCGACCCACGATTCGTTGAAATTACGCTGTCATGCGCGCCGTTCCCCGTTAAGTTTCTTACTAACATTGTTACTCCTGTCTGGTGATGTGCAAATTAACCCTGGGCCGACAACGAATAATGAGTTCTCCGTGTACTGTCAAAATATCAGGTCCATAAAAAATAAGATTACAGACTGTGAACTTCATGTTCAAGAATTAGCTGCTTTCGACGCTATCGCCTTAAGTGAAACTTGGTTGACGGATTTTGTGTTAGACTCTGAAATCCCACTCTCAAAAGAGTTTTCCTTATTCAGGGCCGATCGTAGAACAAGATCCCGGGGAGGGGGTGTTTTAATCACTGTCAAATCTAAATGGCATGCGACCCTACGCTCCGACCTGATGAATGACTGTGAAGCTGTTTGGGTTGAAGTTACATTTCATAACATAAAATATCTATTTGCATGTTTCTATAGACCACCTCGATCTTATCTCAGCTATTCTGAAGCTTTTCTTTCCTCTGTGCTTAAAGCCGTTCATTCCAATGATAACATTGTCATACTATAGGAGACTTTAATCTGTCTGTCTCCTGGATTTCCCCTTCATTAGGTCAACCTTCTAATAGCCTTGACAAATGGTATATGGACCACTATATTACTGGACTGAACTTCAAACAGCATGTCTTGGAAAACACCTGCGGAAATAGTCTTCTTGACTATCTGCTTTCCTACAACGAGCCCTCATCTGTTTCTGTGGGACGAAATATTTTTAACTCCAACCACTAGTCCTTTGAAGCAACTTTCACTCTCACCCCTCCCCGTGCTCCGAGATGTCATCGACCTGTCCTTAGGAGCTCTGTGCCTGTGTGGCGTAAAGTTGACTGGCAGACTGTGAATCGTACCCTGTCCCTGTTACCATGGCATTTGTTGCATGTGGGTGAAGTTCAAGATGCGGTGGACTTATTTTATGATTGGACGCTTGCTGTCATCCGTGACCTCATACCTACTCGTTCGATGTCCAGAAAATTCCCTCCATGGAAGAAGAGTGATACTAAAAGTGCTGAACTACAAAAATCGGTAGCCTGGAGACAATGGAAGAATGCGCCTTCCGAGAGTAATTATAAAATATTCTCGGACTTTCGCAAACATCACAAGTACTTATTAAGGCGGGATTACTCTGACTATATTAACGGAGCCTGCATTGAAGTAAGATACAACAGTAAAATGTTCTGGTCACTTATAAATAACAGAAGAGACAATAAACGAATACCGGAAGTAGTAACCTGGGACCAGTCTGTAGCCAGTGGAGCAGATAGATCTGAATTATTCAATGAATATTTTATCTCTAATTTTGTTAAACCTGTACAGTATGCTGATATTCCTAAAATCAAATCTGTTACTTCCCATAGCCTCAGTAATATTTCCACCATTGAATCTGAAGTGTACTCCCTACTTTCGTCTTTGTCAGAAAATAAACCCACTGGTCCTGATGGTCTTAGTCCTATCTTTCTTAAGAATACAGCAGTAACTCTTTCATACCCTATTAAGGTCGATTCACACATCTCCGGGACGTGACGGCGCTTTCCGTGACGTGACGGCATCTTCCGTGAAAATAAAATATCGTCACCATGTAAATGAAGGGATGAGTTCCAACACTTCCGTTGACGTCATTCGCCGTGACCTTCAGTGCTTCTCCGAGATCCGTGCCGGCAATACGTATTCGCTCGCCAACGATATTTTCTTGTTTTCACGGACGTGATTTCTCCCTTCCCGCCTTCCTGCTTTTCTGCTTTCTTACAGTACTGAGGTTATCTGTGTACGTTTGAACTGTTATTTACCACCCAAAATGAAGGACGAACTGCTGATTGAATTAGTGAAGGCACACTCTTTTCTATATAATTTAGCTGATTCGAAATATATGGATAGTGGTTTGAAGAAGCGTGTATGGGACGAAATTGGCGAGAAAATGGAAGCTGAAGGTAGGTAACTAATGGTTTTTGCTTTTAAGATTAAGAAAATCAGTCTGTCTGTACATAGGCACCGACTTTGGCGCGGCAAGGCACTTTCTGCCCACAACCTACAAAGTCAGGGCATAAAAAATTAATCAACAATTTCATTTATTTAATTTTTCAAGTAATTAAAAGCAAACATAGTGTACTAATGTCACTAATACCTTCTTCTGTAGTAGTTGTAGTAAATAATTTACTAATATCTCACTTTATTGCACAACCTCCCCCCCCCACCTCTAAATGTGAATATCAATCCAAATTTAATGAAATCATAAACATAACATTATAAACAATTCTTATTACAATTATACGAGTATAATCATATACAGTTGGCCTGTATAAAATAATATAATAGTCATAATATACTAATGTTACTAAAAACTGACATTCTTAGAACTTAATATAATAGCATATCAAGAAGGTCTTGCCACGGTACTGAACCAGCTTCTGAGCAGAAATAATCTTTCAACTTATCCCTTATGTAGAAAGCCTCTCTGGTCGAATTCCCACCACGAGGGGGCAAGTTTTGGAGCTGTGGATTGACAAACTCTTGGTTTGTGGAATCACTTGTTTCATTTATAAGCGTGAAAACACTGTCGTCATACTTACTAATGAAATTGTGTAGCACACAAGTCGCTAGTATTATGTTTTCAACGCTTTTCGGCTTTGATTGAATTCGTCTGTTGTAAATTCGAAATTTCTGGGTTAGAATACCGAAAGTGTTTTCAACTACCCTCCGAGCACGGCTGAGTCGATAGTTGAATATTCGCTTTGTTCTGTCCAGTTGTTAGCCTGGATACGGTCTCATAATATATGACTTTAAAGGGAATGCCTCGTCACCCACTATTACATGTGGTATTTCAACAGACGAACCTGGCAGTTGTGCATATCCAGGAACTGATAAGGCACCTTGTTCAAAAGCTTTCCCAATATTAGAATGAGCCCAGACACCTCCATCGCTGTTCTTACCGTACGATCCAATGTCGACAGCAATGAAGTTATAATTGGCATCTACAAGTGCTAATAAAACAACTGAAAATGTTTTCTTATAATTGAAAAACTGGGAGCCACTGTTCGGCGGAGCCTGAATGACGACGTGTTTACCATCAACTGATCCCAAACAGTTCGGCAAATTCCAGCGTTCTTGGAAGTCTTTCACTGTGGCTTTCCACATTTCTTCTGTTGGATGAGGCATTACTTCATGTATCAGTGCTCTTATTATAGCTTCGCAAGTTTCTTTCACAATCTTGTGTACAGTGGAATGCCCAAGACGATAGCTGTAAAATATTGTTTTAAATGAATCTCCGGTTGCCAGGAATCTGAAACAAATACAAAAATACCTACTTTTATGAATTCATCATCAACTTACCATTATGAGTAAACACCAACACAACTCTGCTACAACGATTAAATACTTAATTATTAATTAAATTCGTACCTAATTTCAAAAGTGTGAAGGCCTAAATAATTTATTTCTTTTTCCAGGTGAAAGGTGCAAAGCAAGGTGGAACAATCTAAGGGATAATTATAAGAAGTCGCTGAAAAAACTGAGAACTAAAAGTGGGGATGCAGCAAAAACTGTAAAACGCTACAGATTTGCGGATCAATTAAGTTTCTTGGATAAATATTTCAATAAAAGAGAAACTAAGGGAAACATCAATCTGTCCGCAGATGACGATTTTGAAAATGAAGACGAGGATGAACATGATACTTCAAATACTGCAGAACAACCGCAATCCAAGCAGCAGCCTATACTTCAGGATGTAAACAACAAGGGTATATCTACAGGAAACATCAGTGATAAAACTGATTCTTCGACGTTTTCAACCCCTCGAAGGTATTGTAAGAAAAGGAAGCTACAGGATGAACCAACAGCATCATCGATATTGATGAAATACATCATCGAAAAAAATTATGCGCAGGGTTCAGCCATATCTAACCGGGCCAATGAACATCTACAACACCCCGTTGATGCCTTTTTATTTGGAATTTCGCCTATGTTGAAGTCACTGTCTCCATACTATTTGAGTTTAGCTAAATCAGAAATTTTCGCAACCGCACATAAATATGAAATGATGATGCTGACAGAGCAAAGTACCAGCTCGACAACAGCATCTGGTGAGAGGGCATTTCAACCCGTAGAGGCATTACCAGAAAATGCGACTACAGATCCTCTCAGTTCTTCATCGAGTTCAACAATCAACAACAATTAAGATAACCTACAACTTTATTGGCAGAATTTTGGTGAAAAATCAACTCAGTAACATGACAGTTATTTCAACATCCAAAAGCACGAATGATTTCAGTTATTTTTTCCTGCTGGTTTAAATACATATTTCTTAAATTCTTCATCGTAAAGTTCACGTTTACGGGTGCTGTATTGCTTTTCTTACAAAATATTGTATTTTTGTACATTTATGCTACTATAAAATTGTTGTCATGAACACGGATGTACCTACTTCATTTTAATTTTATTTTAATATTACTTAAGTCTACTTACCGCAGGCATACAGTCAGTCTTTCCATCAGTGTAATTGCAGGTCCCAAAAACGTGTCCCTTCTTGTAATTAAAGGCTCTGCCTTCTTAAACAGCTTACTGAATGTATTTCTGCTCATTCTGAAATATCCGTGAAATTTTACCTCGTCGTCCTTCAAGCACTTATGTAGAGTAGAAAACTCTCCTTCCTCATCCCTGCGTTTCCATATAGGATGAATCCACTGTTTCTTCCTCTCTTTCTCCTCTTCATCCAAGATTATAGCTATCATTAACAGTTCATCATCACTAAAAAAACTCATCATGGAACACTTGATTGCCGACTTATAACTGCACGGAACTGAAGTGTGAGAACAGACGTGAAATATTCATGTCGGAAAGGACGGATACGGAAACGGAGAGCGCCGTCACGTCCCGGAGATGTGTGAACCGACCTTTAGTGTGATATTCAATCGGTGCTTCTCAGTCGGCTACTTTCCGAGCTCCTGGAAACTTGCGTATATCACACCCGTTCTTAAAAGTGGACAGAGGTCGGATATTGCAAATTATCGCCCGGTCTCTATATTGCCTGCTTTATCAATCATTTGTGAAAGGATCATCCATCAGCATTTGCTTGCGTTTACAAATCCATATATATCCCCTCAGCAGCATGGTTTCCTTCCTGGAAGCTCCTGCGTAACTAACTTGGCTATCCTCCTCCATCATGCCCCGTCTGCCATCCACGCGGGCTCTCAACTAGATGTATGCTATATCGACATCGCGAAGGCCTTTGATACCGTGAATCACACCCTTCTTGTGCACAAATTTTCTGAACGGTTTAACGTGCATGGGAGACTCCTAGCTCTAATTAATAGCTTTCTGAGCGAAAGACTACAGCGCGTTGTTCTTGATGGATGCAGTTCTTCTCTCACCACCACCCTCTCTGGTGTCCCGCAGGGTAGTGTCCTTGGTCCACTTCTTTTTGCCCTGTTTATTGATGACCTTATCGATACTGTTTCCCACCATTCATGTGAAATACTGCTCTTTGCTGATGATTGTAAAATCTTCAAGCAGGTCGATTCTCCTACAACAATCCAATTGCAAAATGCACTTGATTCACTGTCAGGTTGGTGTACTACATGGCGTCTTAAACCTCATCCCTCCAAGTGTTCCACCATTTCGTTCACACTTCGTAAATCCCCCGTTCTACAAGAATATCACCTACTGAACCAACCGATTGATCTTGTTGACAATCAAAAAGACCTAGGAGTGCATTTTGACAGTAAATTGTTGTTTGTCTCGCACATAAACAGGGTTACCTCACGTGCTATGTCACTCCTTGGTTTACTGTACAGGTTTTCTGACATCGCAGATGTAAATGCCCTCAGAGCATTCTACGTCTCCTGTATCTTACCTATTGTTGAATACGCCTCTCCAGTCTGGTCCATTTCTGCTTCTTCAAACCTCAGCCACCTTGACCGTGTACAATCTTTTTTCTGTGCTATCGTCAGAGCCAGGGTCCCTGCAAGTGCTTGGGAAACTGAACCTCAAGACTCTTTCTGCTCGGAGGAAAGTAGCCGACCTAAAGCTGCTATACCAAGCAGTTAATGGTCTGTTTAGGTCTCCAGATTTAGCTTCCTTATTCCCCCTCCACGTCCCATCCCGTAATACCAGAATGAAGACCCTATTCCATACTCCTTACTCCCGGCTTTCTCTCACCCAAAGGTCCCTTTCGGTACGTATTCCAACAATGTTTAATGCATTATCTATCAACAACAACCTAGATCTCTTCGTAACGTTTCCTTCCTTCTGTCATGATATTTATCATATAACTTAATTTTCCTTCTTGTTCTTTCCCGTTCTGCTCCTGCATTTACTGTAAATGTATTTTTCTTTGTTAATAACGTTGTTTATGTAAATGTGTATTATACAGAATTGTACAGTTTTCATTGTGTATATTTGTGTCCTTTTTAAATATTTATATATCTTTAATTTTAGATTCATATCTATTGTACATAGCTCAGATCGTTGTAATTCGGCGTTATGCTGTTGCTGATCCTGAATAAATAAATAAATAAAATAAATTTTTGGCCTTCCAACGCCCGGTGGTTCTGCGGTGTTTCAAGATGATAATGCGCCGCCACATCGCTCCCACGTCGCCCGGGAATGGTTCCAGGAACATGCAGTGGAGGTCCAACGACTGCCAAGGCTACCCAGGAGCCCCGATATGAACCCTGTCGAGCATATCTGGGATCTCCTGGAACGCAGGCTCCGTGCCATGGATCCGGCACCCACGAACAGACCAGCATTGGCGGCCGCTCTGCAAACGATTTGGTGTCAGCTGCGTCCAGAGGACTACCAGGGACTTGTCGACTCACTTCCACGGCGTCTCACTGCAGTTCGCAAGGCCAGAGGAGGCCCCACATGCTATTAGGTGACTATCCCATGGCATTTGCTAAGTCAATGTAATCTAAAAGAATTTACATGTGTCTCTTTTTATATGTTAGACACGCCAAAATTTCTGAAGGCAACTGAATATTCGTTAAAGTACCAGCAAGGAGTGTAAATTACTTTCATCGTTTAAATGTTCGGTTCCGTGGCTAAATGGTTCCCGGGTTCGATTCCCGGCAGGGTCTGGAATTTTAACCATAATTGGTTAATTTCGCTAACATGGGGACTGGGTGTATGTGTTGTCTTCATCATCATTTCATCCTCATCACGAGCGTCAAATCAAAAGACCTGCATCTGGCGGCCCGAACATGTCCTTAAGTATAAATACAACTCTCAATGGAGGATTTTTGTGTCTTTCTTTTTAAATAGTTTTGTCCTCATTTTTTAAAAATCAATTTGCACCTGGTCACCCTAGTTTTCGGGCTTAGAAGACGAGAAAGCAAGTACAGATTGTTTAGTCGTTCCCCTCTTGCTATCCTCTTACGTTATGCAGGGTGTACAGATAATGCATCCTTTCACTCCACCCAGAGAGGAGATACAGAGTTCCGATAAATAAAACTGAAATATGTAGCATCAAGATCTACGTCCAACAAAATGGTCGCTGATTTAGCACTCAATGTTTAGAGCATAAATATTCTCAAGATACGTATTATGAGAAAAGAAACCACTTTTTCCTTTGCGAAAATCAAACAATCATAAATGTGTCTCTCGGTCATGGTCATCCATCAATGACTGCTAATTTCAGATGGCCACCATCCATAAGACATAGCCTGCACGGTTGCTAGCTAACACTGTCTGACCATCCAGTCATACCATACATTACAGCCTGCACGGTTGCTAGGGTTACACTTCCGTCACACTTACTTCCGCTAGGCCAACTTCCGTAATGCAAATTTCCAGATGACATATTTTTGACCATTGCTGCCAGGTCTACAAATTAAAAAATCAGTAGATTGTGCTTACAAATTTCGGGAGATTTACCAGAAAACTCGACACTCTTTCCTTTGAGGAAAAATCCCAAGTTGTTCAAATGTATAACTTTTTGGCCCCGGAACATATCGAAATATGGAGGCAATTTCAGTGACGGGTGCAAGACTTCGTTTCGGGGTAATTGTTTTCTAAACGGTAAGTCATTTCACCAAGCAGATTACATAATCGCCGCTCAATTTTGAGAAATCTTTAACTTTGGTCCCATGCTTTATTGTCGTATCACGATTCTTTATACATTAGATAGCACTGTATTTCTCGATTACAGTATAATAAAATCTCTCCAACTCTGTTTTAGCTGGCATTAGGAAAGGAGGCCTGTCATTATAATGAAAACTATCCATCTCTATTCTGAATAGTAGTTGGCATGTGAACTTGCCGTTATTGTAGAAACTCCCGAACTCGATTATGAATAACTGTAGGAAATGTAGCCTGCCAGTATCATCAAAATTTACTCTCTGCATGTAGGCTACAGTAATTTATGTAGAATACCGTTGCGAAGCACGAGTACATTTGCTAGTAATAATAATCACCTTAATTGCCCAGCATTTGCTGATGACATTGCTATCCTATGTAACAACAGACAGGAAGCAATCCAGTCTGTGGAAAAACTCCATGATATAGCAGCAAAAACAGGACTACAAATTTCTTATGAAAAGATGAAATGAAATGGCGTATGGCTTTTAGTGCCGGGAGTGTCCGAGGACAAGTTCGGCTCGCCAGATGCAGGTCTTTTGATTTGACGCCGGTAGGCGACCTGCGCGTCATGATGAGGATGAAATGATGGTGAAGACGACACATACACCCAGCCCCCGTGTAAGCGAAAGTAACCAATTAAGGTTAAAATTCCCGACCCTGCCGGGAATCGAACCCGGGACCCCTGTGGCCAAAGGCCAGCACGTTAACCATTTAGCCATGGAGCCGGACTATGAAAAGATGAAATATATGGAAGGGACTAGATCAGGTTTTAACAGACAACCGTTAATCACCAAATATGGAAATATCGCTCAAGTAGACAAATTTAAGTATCTGGGTGAAATTGTTGCACAGGCGGGGTTAAATCAGCAAGCTAACAAAGAAGGGATTTGTAAAACTTCAAAGAGCATACAGAATTACTTGGAACAGATACAATAAAACAACTATATCGTTTTGCCAAATTTTCTGTAACACCCCCTCCCCACCCCCGACTAAATACAGAATGGTCTGAAAAACGTAAAAAAAAAAAAAAAAAAAAAACCCAACTCAGCGAGAGGATGAAAAGATATTGGGAAGAGGAGAAGAAGAACCAAAAAACTGCTAATAAGTTCACACGTGCTCCTTATTTGGGCATAACGAATTAATAATAATAACAATAATAACTTACTTACTTATCCGGCGCTACAGCCCTGCGTGAGACTTGGCCTCTTCTACGATAGTCCGCCATCTACTTCGATCCTGAGCGGCTGGTCTCCATGGGCGGATGTTCATTGCCCTCAAGTCAGCTTCAACTTCATCACTCCATCTATTACGGGGCCTTCCTTGTCGCCGTCTTTTGTCTACTCGGGATTTAACTACTTTCCTTGGCATTCGATCTTCCTCCATTCTTTCCACATGGCCAAGCCATCGCAGTCTCTGTGCCTTAATAAATCTAACTATATCCTCCTGGTCTAATATGTTTTGTATTTCAGCATTCGTCCTTATCCTCCAACCATTCTGGTCTTGAATTGGGCCATATATTCGTCTAATAAACTTTCTTTCAAATATCTTTAATTTATTTGCGTCATCAACTAAAAGGTTCCAGGCTTCTGAGCCATATGTCACTACAGGTCTAAATAATAATAATAATAATAATAATAATAATAATAATAATAATAATAATAATAATAATAATAATAATAATAATAATAATAATAATTGGATATCGTGACGATGGTATGGAAAAGCGCTCTAGTACTGGGAAAGAAGCGACTCTGACCTACCTGAGGTGCAACTCCGGCATTTGCTTAATGTGAAAATGCGAAACCATTGAAAACGATCTTCTCAGATGCTGATCTACCTCGCGTTGCCAACTTACTCTGTGAAATATTTCCACGTTTTGGAAAATTTTGCGAGCAGTATGAGAAAGGTCTTCTGTTTTTCTTTTTAGAATATCCATAAAGGAAAAACTACGTATGATTTGAAGCAATGTAAAATCAGTATTACTGTAACAAATGTGATCACGGTTTGGGTCACGGGAGATGGTGGGTTCGAACTCCCCTGTCGGCAGCCCGGAAGGTGGTCTCTCGTGGTTTCCCACTTTCACACCAGGCAAATGGAGGGGTTGTACTTTAATGAAACCCACGGATGCTTCCTCCCCATTCCGAGCCGTTTCCTAACTCATCTTTGCCATAAGACTTATCTTTGTCGCAGCGAAGTATAAAATAAAAACAAAAACATGATCACTTACAAACTGCAGATTTTCGCCAACCATTGTTTGAAGCGGGGTCGATAAACTGCGCACACTTCTCAGGTATACGACTTTAAATAATCTGCACACGTGTAAGCTATTTGCACATGCAGACTTTAGATACGTAATCTAAACAGATTAACATCCTAAGTAATAAAACGTCATATGTAAATTGCACACACAGCTTACAGCGCTTGTTTCCTTTTAAAAATACTCGTGCATTTAAAACTACTCTCAACTGCATATAGAGTTTATAGTATGTAAATCCTTAAAAAAAAAAAAAAAAAAAAAAAAAAAAAAAAAAAAAAAAAAAATCAAATTACAATACCGTAGAACTCCGCTAATCCGAACCCCGCAAATACGAAACTTCGGATAATCCGACCAGAATCCGTGAAAAAGGAAGAAATAATAAATCCCTCCTGCAATGTAAAGAAAGGATTTAATCAAGGTAAAGTGCCTGAAAAATATTTTTAACCCACCATATACCGGAACAGAATCCAAATATAGTACCATATATTGTTAATGAAATTATAGTATAATGTAGCTGTAATGGAATTCAAGCTATAAAGAAGAAATGACAAACACAGTAAGCAGTTTCGTTCTGTACTTAAAAAGCATATTTCTTACATAAAAATGACATTCGTGTATTTTGTAATGAACTCTTTAACAAAACTGTATGTTCATCTTAATTTAGGTAAATTTCATATTTGTATTGTTATTGCGCCTGTCAGCCCTGTCGTAGACCTCTTCGGTATTTCCTGGAAGGGATGAGTGAGTCAGTCCAGGGACCTCCCAGCCGGCCTAAGGGCATGTACCGGCCTCTCCTTGTACTCTGCTTCGTCTGGTGTCTGCGTAGACTGTCTGGAAGATCATCATTGGGGTAATCACATACATGGGATTGTAAATAAAGGATACAGATCTCTGCACATGGATATGAGGGTGTTTAGGGGTTGTAGTAAGGATGTAAAGGAGAAGGATACAAGTCTCTGGTAAGACCCCAACTAGAGTATGGTTCCAGTGTATGGTACCCTCACCAGGATTACTTGATTCAAGAACTGGAAAAAAAATCCAAAGAAAAGCAGCTCGATTTGTTCTGGGTGATTTCCGACAAAAGAGTAGCGTTACAAAAATGTTGCAAAGTTTGGGCTGGAAAGAGCTGGGAGAAAGGAGACGAGGTGCTCGACTGAGTGGTATGTTCCGAGCTGTCAGAGGAGAAATGGCGTGGAATGACATTAGTAGACGAATACGTTTGAGTGGCGTCTTTAAAAGTAGTAAAGATCACAATATGAAGATAAAGTTGGAATTCAAGAGGACAAATTGGGGAAAATATTCGTTTATAGGAAGGGGAGTTAGGGATTGGAATAATTTACCAAGGGAGATGTTCAATAAATTTCCTTTTTTTTTTTGGCAATCATTTAAGAAAAGACTAGGAAAACAACAGATAGGGAATCTGCCACCTGGGCGACTGCCCTAAATGCAGATCAGTATTGATTGATTGATTGATGAAAGGCGAAACTCGAATATTCTCATTCCGGCTGAGCCCGAAAGATTCTAGTACTCCATCACCAGGGATATAAAAAGAGGGTCCCCAGGACCAGGAGTCTGACAGTGTCAGTTTCAGAAAGTGGAGAGAATGTCGTCGTGGTGGGCTGTTGGAGAGTTGTCGCCGTTGACAGTATTGGAGTAGTGTGTTGGAGAATAATGTCAATGTGTTGTCATTGTGTAGTAAGGCTTTTCGCAGATGATGTTATTCTGTACAGAGTAAGAAATAAGTTACAAGATTGTGAGGAACTGCAAAATGACCTCGATATTGTTGAGAGATGGACGGTAGGCAATGGTATGATGATAAACGGGGTTAAAAGTCAGGTTGTGAGTTTCACAAATAGGAAAAGTTCTCTCAGTTTTAATTATTGTGTTGATGGGATGAAAGTTCTTTTGGGGATCACTGTAAGTACCTAGGTGTTAATATAAGGAAAGATCTTCATTGGGGTAATCACATACAGTAAATGGGATTGTAAATAAAGGATACATATCTCTGCACACGGTTATGAGGGTATTTAGGGGTTTTAGTAAAGATGTAAAGGAGAGGGCATATAATTCTCTGGTAAGACTCCAACTAGAGTATGGTTCCAGTGTATGGGACCCTCACTAGGATACTTGATTCAAGAAATGAAAGAAAAAAAAAAAAGAAATGCAGCTCGATTTGTTCTGGGTGATTTCCGACAAAAGAGTTGCGTTACAAAGATGATGTTCACACCAGGAAATTGCTGGGGCTGTACCTTAATTAAGGCCACGGCCCCTTCCTTTCCACTCCCAGGCCTTTCCTGTCCCATCGTCGCCATAAGACCTCTCTGTATCGGTACGACGTAAAGAAAAAAGAAAAACAAAGATGTTGCGAAGTTTGGGCTGGGAAGACTTGGGGGAAAGGAGACGAGCTGCTCGACTAAGTGGTATGTTCCGAGCTGTCACCGGAGAGATGGCGAGGAATGACATCAGTAGACGAATAAGTTTGAGTGGTGTCTTTAAAAGTAGGAAAGATCACAATATGAAGATAAAGCTGGAATTCAAGAGGACAAATTGGGGCAGATATTCGTTAATAGGAAGGGGAGTTAGGGAATAACTTACCAAGGGAGATGTTCAATAAATTTCCAATTTTTTTTGCAATCATTTAAGAAAAGGCTAGGAAAACAACAGATAGGGAATCTACCACCTGGGCGACTGCCCTAAATGCAGATCAGTAGTGACTGGTTGACTGATTGAATGATTGATTGATTGATTGATTGATTGATTGATTGATTGATTGATTGATTGATTGATTGATTGACAGTTGGGTTGGTGCTGTGTTGCTGTCTTGTCGAATGATGTGTTGAAAAGTTGCATGTGGAGCAGTCACGTTGATTGAGTTGAGTTGACTTGAATTGGTTTTGCGAGTTATCTGCCTTGTCTGAAGTCTAGCCGAGTGTACAGCAGTTGTGTGACTGTGTGATATTAGCCTTGTCTGGAGTCGAGCCAAGTGTCGTCATGTTGCGTGATAGTCAACAGACTCGTGTTCGAACCCAACTATAGGGATCTGTTGAGCAAAGCGAAATGAAAGGAGGGCTGTCAATGAAGATTTCGAAAGGGTCGCCCGTTCCAGGTAGACTGCCAAGCTGGAGATCTGCTGTAAGTACGAGAGATTTTGTAAACAGCCCCTAATTTGTGAATTGTTGTAATTTCCTTTCAAGTACAAGTACACAAGTGTGTGTGTGTGTGTGTGTGTGTGTGTGCGTGTGTGCGAACTAATTAGGTAATCCTAAATTACATTAAATCAAACATAGTGTTTCATTCGTGACAGTATGAACACACAGTAACAACTAGAACAGTTGGTAATTCCCTTTTGGAATTTTTTTCATAAGGAACTAAACCTACTACGTTGCTTTGTAAATGCTAATGCTGTAACCGTAAGCGATCGCGTGTATCATATATGATACATTAGGTGTTTTATATTTTTGGCTCAGACATTTAGTGTAACTTGTGGTGACCTGTCTGGTCATATTTGATGCATTATGTCTTTTGTTTATGTTCACTTCTAATTGTTTTCTATTGAAAGGTAAGCTATAAGTGACAATACGGTGTATATGTCAAAACTCGGCATAGGCGCGGACGTATCATATGCTACCATCCTAAAACTTATCCTACAGACTCTTCTCTCCAAGAAGAAAAATCCCCAAATTCTGCTTTTACAGGTAGGTTATATGACTTTGTGTCCCTTACGATCAAACTAAACAGAAAACAGACAATGTTAATACCTCAATATCCTTCCCGGAACATCTGAGAGATCCCGTGCCAAAATCGTTGCCCCCGCCACCATCATTTTTTGCAGATATATTTTGTTTCGTAAAAGCCCATTAAAAACACACACACACAATTAATTTAAATATCTACATTTGGCATTGGGTTTCTACCGTACTCTATCGGATGTACGAGGCATGTCGTCCAACAATCACAAACCGTTATTAAAGGGATCAGAACAATTGAAATGAAGACAGAAACAGACTAACATTCTTGCTCGCCCTTTTCAATCCAGATTCATATGGAACAAGAAACGTAACGTCGTGTCAGACGAGGCCTGCAGCCAAATGCCTCAAAGACGCCGCTACGACATCTGCAAAACACACTTTTTTGATGTCTAGTGTATACGAAACTTCAAGATCCGTCAAAAACCTGAGGTCGAATTTCTGTACGAATGTAGTATTTCTTTCATCCCTGTCATCTTTCAAAAGTAAACAAAGAAGTTGTGACCAAGAGAACACGATTTTTACTTGAACATATTGAAAGTTTGTTAAATTGCAACTTCCTTCCACAGTCACTGAGTGTAACATTAAATTATAAGTAATTTTGTAATGCCTATTTTACACAATGATGCTTATTTATGTGCATATTTTGGCTATGTTTAGAGCCTATATGCCAGCCTCTTTTAACTGTTTTTAGAGCCTATAAATCCTGGTCCTACTTATGACTCAGTAGTTCGTACAATGTAGCGCGTGTAAGGTGGTTTGGCATTACAGCAGGTTTTATAGCCTGAGCCACACCATATAAAATAAATCAATACATAAGTATAAAGCAGTGAAAGAAAATTATTCTTTTAGTTCAGTAACTGTGTAATTATATAAACACTATCTTACGATATTTTGTCCGTGTCCTGTCTCTGACGATTTGTAGCAACAGGTTAGCATAACAACATCTGGACGGATTAAACTGAAAATGCTTAAACCTATTTTAATTTTGATATCTTTAATATTTTTTCCAGGAAACTTCAAGAGGCGAAACCAAGCACTTCGGAACCACGAGAATACTGACAAGAAAACCTTTCAAAAATGGAGCTGACAGTCAAAATTTAAGTTATTGCATTTAAAAGAACAAGTAAATTAGTAAGAAAAAGGGACTAAATCCACTTTTTTATGCCAAAGGATGTAGTATTTGAAAAGGCGGTGGCCGAAGAGATGATGCTTGGAAACCTGCACAGTATGTCCATCCCGTTTCAAACACGACGAGTTTGAAAGACCGGGCGAGTTGACCGTACGCGTAGAGGCGCGCGGCTGTGAGCTTGCATCCGGGAGATAGTAGGTTCGAATCCCACTATCGGCAGCCCTGAAAATGGTTTTCCGTGGTTTCCCATTTTCACACCAGGCAAATGCTGGGACTGTACCTTAATTAAGGCCACGGCCGCTTCCTTCCAACTCCTTGTCCTTTCCTATCCCATCGTCGCCATAAGACCTATCTGTGTCGATGCGACGTAAAGCCCCTAGCAAAAAAAAAAAAAAAGAGTTTGAAAGAAAGTCATCTTCCGCGAAGGCCAATGTTTATGCGCTTGAGTGTACATATAGAGTGTGGTATTGACCCACTATCAATTTACAACAGAAGAGGAAGATTGCTTTCCTCGCCCAGCCAGAAGTTGCTATTATCTATATAAATAAAATCGTAACGATCGTGTGTCTGTACATTGACTATTTTGGCGAAATTTTCATTCAGTTATCCGTTTCAGGTGTGATAATGACCATCTGCATATTTTTTAAGGTTTGGTGTCTGTTTGTCTCAGTTCTTATAACTTTAAAACTACCGGATATATTTCTACCAAACTTCGCATTTAGAATCTATCTGTCCTTGGGTAGGTTTTAGGGCTAATACTGTTTCTAAATCCCTGAAGTGACTGGGAGTTTATACTATACCGAAACCGTGATTTTGCACTCCCACAAAATACACACAACTAAACCTAATGGAAACACCTGCCTTTACGGAAATCAATTTCTAAAACTTTTTTCTCATGTGCATCATTTCGATACAGGGATTAATGAGGGAGATATCATTAACGGACCATTTTCCAGTCTAACTTCCAGCGGACTTAGCCTATGAGAGGGTGCGTGTAAATCATATTATTCTTATAACTGCAAAACTACAGGGAATATTTTAACCAAACTTCATATTTACCATCCCCATGTCAAAGGTAGCTTTTAAGGTCCATAGCATTTAAAATATCAGGAGTGGACTGAGGTGTTTTAGGAAACCGAAAAGTGATTTTTTTACTCTCCCACAACATATTACCAGACCAACCTTGATGAAAATCCATTTCTAAAACCGTTTCCTCATGTGCACTTTTTCGATAGGATGATTAATAAGTGATATATCATTAACGGACGGTTTTACAGGCGAAATCCAGTGGACATATCCCAAAAGGTGTTTACGTGGAGCAGATTCCTTGTCTATATAAATAAGATCGTAACGACGATGTGTCTGTACATTGACTATTTCGGCGAAATCTTCATTCAGTTATCCGTTTCAGGCGTAATAATGACCATCTGCATACTTTTTAGTTTTGGTGTCTCTTTTCTGTTTGTCTTGAAAACTACTGGATGTATTTCTACCAAACTTCATATTTAGAATCCATCTGTCCTTGGGTAGGTTTTAGGGCCAATATTTTTTCTAAATCCCTGAAATGATTGGTTTTTTACGAAACCGTGAGTTTTCACTCCCACAAAATATACAGAACCAAACTCAATGGAAATCTACCTGCCTTAATGGAAATACATTTCTAAACCTTTTTTCTCATGTGCACCATTTTGGTTGCCTGCTGCCATTTCCTGATGGATACAGTACTTTTGTATCCATCTCTTGGCACAGGCCAGAGTAAAGTGTAGCTTTCACCGAAGTCCCAGTCTCATCCATGGCTGTGACAATATGGAAGCTGCTGGGGTATGGGTGGTGTTGAGTAATGACATTCAGAGCACGACTAGTGCATCTGAGTGTTATGAAAAGAGTTGCTCATAGGGTCAGTCGTGCTGCAATAGCACTTTCTGACCCAGTGAGGAAAGCAATGGCAAACTACCTCACTCCTCGTCTTGCCTAGTACGCCTCATTTTGGTGCTGCCATTGGTTTTTGCGTATAACCGCATAACTTTTGGTGGTGCTATTTAAGGATTCAACCAGCCTCTGGGCTGATGACCTAACAGACACACAGCATCATTTTGATACGAGAATTAATAAGGGAGATATCACTAACGGACCATTTTTCAGTCTAACTTCAAGCGGACTTTTTTGTTTTAGCTTTTTTGTGTATTGTCTGTTCGTCCGTTTGTTGAGTTCTTATAACTGGAAAACTACTCTATATACCTTATGTCTGTCCTTGGGTAGGTATTAGGGCCAATATTATTTCTAAATCCCGGATTGGTTTGGGGGTTTATAGGAAGTCGAAACAGTAATTTTATCCTCCCACAAAATATACATGACCAACCTTAATGAAAAACCAATTTCTAAAAAGTTTTTCTCATGTGCACCTTTTCGATAGGACTATAACGAGGAATTATGATTATTATGACAGGCTGTCATGTCATTTCATGTTGGGTAAAATGGTTAATTAAAGATATATTTTACTCTTTTCGATAGAAGAGATAATGAGGGAGGTTATCATCAACGATTGGTTTCATGAGACTTCAGCCACAGTACCACGCCCAGTTTCAGATGAACAACAATATATAACCGAGAAATACGGAGAATTACGCTCAACTTCGGACCAGGGCTGTACCGTTCAATAAACTCTGTAATCTACCCCATACTATCCCCACTTTGTTCAGCTTTATCGTACTTCATGTTACTGCCACGTGCTTTCGTAGAAGAATATCGGTTTAAAATGCCGTATTAAACGTTTGAATACAGGCATGTAACTTCGCTTACAGTAAATTCATGAAGGAATCTTGAAACCGATTACCAATTCCCGTGCGAAGAACGGGTAAATATGCGAGTTTATATATGTCTGCCAAGCTTACTGAAATGCACGTACCAACTGATCCTATGAGCGACATCTTCACACCATTCATGATAGGGACTGGCTGCATAAGGGATGGTATTACTAGCATAGCGCATACCTCAGTCACTTTCATATCGTCAGAGTCAAAGATGAAACTGAGACAAGATCAATGGAAGTAACAAATCTGATCTCGCCAAAAAAGGCAGACACATTATTTACAGACTTACATTTCTTAGGACATTAAATGTTTATATCTATAATCTGTCTGTCAGGTCATCAGCCCAGAGGCTGGTTGGATCCTCAAATAGCACCACCAAAGGTTATGCGGTTATGAGGAAACCCCAAAAACCAATGGCAGCACCAAAATGAGGCGTACTAGGCAAGATGAGGAGTGTGGTAGTTTGCCATTGCTTTCCTCACTGGGTCAGAAAGTACTATTGCAGCACAACTGACCCTATGAGCAGCACTTTTCATAACACTCGGATGCACTAGTCATGCTCCGAATGCCATTACTCAGCATCACCCATACCCCAGCAACTTCCATATTGTCACAGCCATGGATGTTGACTGGGACTTCGGTGGAAGCTACACTTTACTCTGGCCTGTGCCAAGAGATGGATGCAAAAGTACTGTATCCATCAAGAAATGACAGCAGGCAGATATCTATAATAGTTCTTCTAAATGCAACAGGTTAAATTCTGCACTGCGAGCTGCATTTTCGGAAAGTTCCCTTGTGAGCCATAGTTTCAATCGCAGAAGGTGGCGCTGGTACGGGATGCACCCGTTAAGGCGGTTCAAGTTAAGTACGACACAATTCGCTCTCGCGACCCCACGAGATTATGCAGAATGCGGTCGAATAAGATGATTTAGTTTTTTCCAATTATTGTTGTATTAATTTACAACTGAACAGTGAACTGCTGAAATCAAATATTTTTTTTTTCCATTTTTCAGGAGACATAAAAACTGTATACTACCATTTGGATTATTAACATTTAACTGGAATTATTTTAAATTCAAAAGCTTCATTCTGCTTATATTCAAAGAGTAACTTAGTGGGTATTATTTTGATTTTTCTTTTTTTTTAAGTTCAAATTTTCTCGACGCTTGGTTTCAACAACTGACACTGTTATGAACGAATTTTTTATTTACGGGTTTACTGGTATAAAACATATCAATACAATTTGATATGAAGGCTGCAAATTTTATAATGACAACTCTGCTTTCTAGCAATGAATTTAGTGTTACTGGCCAAGAACGTAGCTCTTCACAGAATTCTCACTCTTCAATCAATCAATCAATCAATCAATCAATCAATCAATCAATCAATCAATCAATCAATCAATCAATCAATCAATCAATCAATCAATCAATCAATCAATCAATCAATCAATCAATCACCATTGATCTATATTTAAAGCAGTCTCCCAGATGGCAGATTCCCTGTCAGTTGTTTCCCTGAAGGGGGAGGCGGGCCACCTACAGTAGATTCTCGGCCGGATATTTCTGGCCATGGAGATTTGATATGGTGAAAGAGATGTGCGGTGAAGGTGAGGGTGTTTGTGGCCGTGGCCGATTCGTCTTAGGGCAGGAGAATGGAAAACCACGAAGAATTATTCTCAGGAGAGCCGAAGGTGACGACCAGCTCCTCTCCGTCCCCCGAATGCAAAACTGTAAGCTGTGGCCACCATTCTTCTGCAGAGTGTATATTCAATGGCTTTATTTCATTTCCATATTTGAAATAGATATCTGATTAGTCGGGTAGGCAACTGAACTGCTGCCCATTAAACTTAGAATGATGTCTCTATTTCTAAAATGTACGTCTCAAACTTATTCGCATTGTTGTTCCAGGTAAGGTTAATATTTACCTGCATGATTCTTCAACTGCTTTCCTTCTAGCACAATCGCCTCTGTAATTTCGATAAGATAGTCCAGTGTTACCACCACAAGAAAAGAGGAGTACAAGTCTACCAATACGCGCGCGTATACAAGGAAAGTGTGTTGAAACGAAAGAATTCAGTGACATATTTGGTTTCAAGAACTAACAGGGAAAAGAGCACCCTGGCTTGTTCGATTTCAACAACACAATACCGGCTATAGACCTAAGCGTAGTATTCAGTGAAAAAAAAAAAAAAATGGAAATAGAACATTTTGAGGTATTTGATTTCAACGATCGACGATTCAGATATCTTTGGGCCTTTGAATGCTTTGAAACTGGGCAAAATAAAAAGCTTTGTGACTTGTAGTGGTCCGCCTCTGTGGTGTAGTGGTTAGTGTGATTAGCTGCCACCCCCGTAAGTCCGGGTTTGATTCCTGGCGTTGCCACGAAATTTGAAAAGTGGTGCGAGGGCTTGAACAGTTTCCACTTTACCTCGGGAGGTTAACTGAGTAGAGGTGGGTTCGATTCCCACCTCAGCCATCCTCGAAGTGGTTGCCGTGGTTTCCCACTTCTCCTCCAGGCAAATGCCGGGATGGTATCTACAGTAACTTAAGGCCACGGCCGCTTCCTTTCCTCTTCCTTGTTTATCCCTTCCAATCTTCCCATCTCCCACCAAGGCCCCTGTTCAGCATAGCAAGTGAGGCCGCCTGGGTAAGGTACTGGTCATCCTCCCCAGACCCAATGTCTCACGCTCCAGGACACTGCCCTTGAGGCGGTAGAGGTGGGATCCCTCCCCTGAGTCCGAGGGAAAAACCAACCGTGGAGGGTAAACAGATCAAGAAAGAAATAAAGAAAGAAAGACTTGTAGGTACAGCTAAATGCCGATGCTAATATATGAAAATAACGACACAGGCAGCTTATCATAATACTGACCTCATTTGGACTGTGCACTTAGCATGCAGCTGTTATATTCCTGCTGACGTAATGAGAGGTGTGTAAGCAGCATGCACTCTCATTGGCTGATTTTATTAGAGGAAAGCACGGAGAACTGAGACCTACTATCCAGAAATCGTTGACCTCGCTTGCTGGCGACGGCTGTGAAAGTGAACTTCGTACCTTTGTCGAGCTACTTTCTGTCAGACAGAAATAATTACTGTACTTGCTCACAAAGACGAGCGGATATATTATTTCCACATCAGATAACTAATAAATGGTAGTAAAACTTAGTGGTCTTTCCGGCACAATTATACGCTAGAGTGCAGAGCAGTGAGGACTTCATAAGTTCCAAAATTAGAGTATATAAGGATTACCTAGAAATATAAATATTTGTACATTTCTAAATGTATTTTAGTGTGATCCTTCTATTTTAATTAAGTTGCTCCTTTTTCAGGTATAATTCTGTTACCATACAGTCGAATCTCGATATCTCGAACCCCCATTCCTCAGTATCTCGAAGTAACTTAAATTTCCCAGTAGTCTGTCCTATTCTTCACGTGCATTTATTTCTGTATTACTCGAAATTCGGTTACACGAATTTCTCGATTTCTGGAATCAAACATTTCCTCCCTTGACACTCTCTCTCTCTCTCTCTCTCTCTCTCTGTCTCTCTCTGTAACTCGAATTTTGTGTAACATCAACTGTGCAATATGGCAATTGTGGTTTGTGAGGAACAATTAACAAGTAAAGAAAGGGTTACAATGATACTGGAATATGATGGGAACCGAAAAACAAAACCTTGTAGTGATCGGAAAATCGGCGAAGCCTCGCTGTTTCTCGGGTGTGGATTAATTAATTACCGGTCACGTACGAAAGCAACCCTCCAAGCTCCATTTACGATTCTCGGCTGCGTGGTATTGACGAGAATTTCAACGTGAAGGGAGGAAAGGTTAACAGTAACAAGCAGAACAGACTAACGGATTTTTTTCAAAGGTGTTAACGGAGGTATGTTTCTTGTTTCACTATTGTATGTACTGTATCCTGTCTTCTAAAAAGTTAATATCATAAGGGTTATAATTAAAGTCATGCCGTAAAATAGTTAGTATACTTTTAAATACTGTTAAAAATATTGTATTCAGTATAAGCCCATAAATACATATGATTCAATTATATGCTATACATGCTCAAAAGCGGTATTCTCTATATCTCGAAATTTCGATAACTCGAAATAAAATTTAGCTCCCGAGGTGATTCGAGATATCGAAGTTCTACTGTATTTTTTTACCATATGGTATATTTATTAGAATTTAGGTTTGGAAGACTGAGAAACCTAACAGGTATAAACTTATTTATTTATTTATTTATTTATTTATTTATTTATTTATTTATTTATTTATTTATTTATTTGATTTATTTATGATTCGAGATATCGAAGTTCTACTGTATTTTTTTACCATATGGTATATTTATTAAAATTTAGGTTTGGAAGACTGAGAAACCTAACAAGTGGTTTTCGGCGACGCAAAGATGGAAAGGGGTTGGGAAGGAGGCGCCCATGGACTTAATTAAGCTACAGCCCCAGCATTTGCCTGGAGTGAAAATGGGAAAACATGGAAAAACATCTTCAGGTCTGCCGACGGTGGAATTCGAACCCACCATTTCTCGAATTCCAGCTCAGAGCTACACGACCCTAACCGCACGGCCAACTGGCTCGGTCTTAGACTCTGAGGTTCCCTGAACGTTCAAATTAACTTTTAATATGAAACCTCCAGAATGTGTTAAAGGAAACATTTTAGATTGTTAAGGAGATTTTAAAAAATGCAAACTCGTGTCCTCTTCCCGAGGTGGTGCAGCTCTTTTCAGGCACACCCCATTGGAGGTGAGCTGCATGTGCCATTCCAACCACATACCAGCCCTCCTGCCATTCTTAAATTTCTGGCAGTACCGGGAATCAAATCCGGGCCCCCGAGGACGGCAACTAATAACACTAACAGTTACGCTACTGTTAAGGAGGTAAGAGCACATGATTGATAGAGCCTTGTACGGACGCGAATAAATCCGCCGATATCCGCGAAGTTAGTGTCTTGGCGGATACAAACTGTATGGCAGTGCGGATAATTTTGCTGATAATTTCTAAATAATGACGGTTATTGATTTTCACTCACGTAATATATTACTCTTATTTTTGCTTGTGGTTAGGCGACCATTGACCATGGTATGGGAGAAGAGTGATATATATAGAGCCTTGAGACCAAAAAGCCGAAAATTTTACCTAAGGCTAACTGGCTCCTGTGCGCAGTTAGTGGAAGTAAGGAACAGAGGTCAATACGTCGGCAGTTTCCGCAAGAGGATGTCCCTCATGAACCTATGACTGTAGGGGTTCTGGTGCCAGGTGTCAGGCCTATTGTATGTTAACAGATCCATTTCAATATCTTGGGTGTAATATACTGTAGTTAAATATTTACAATATCCACGGACAACTTTTTTTCAGATGCGGATAACCATTCGCGAATGCGGGTGCGGATGAAGGAAGTGCGGATGCGGATATTATTTTGTATATCCGCGCAGGGCTCTAATGATTGATCAATAAAGGAAGCTCCATTGAGGCGATCCCATTGGTTGGCAGTAGGCTAAGGGGCCTACATATACAGTATACAATAAAATATCATTCATTATCTGGTTTAATATAGGGTGTTGCTGCGCGGTTAAGTGAAATGAAATGAAACCTGCAACCTGTTTTCCAGTCGTTGACCGGGTCAGGGATGTAATGAATGAAGCAGATATAGGCTGTTAGTACGATCGGGTCCCACTCCCAAAGTGATTTATTAATGAATGATAGATGCAATGAAATGAGAATGTAGAGTGTTGCTGGAATGAAAGATGACAGGGAAAACCGGAGTACCCGGAGAAAAACCTGTCCCGCCTTCGCTTTGTCCAGCACAAATCTCACATGGAGTGACCGGGATATGAACCACGGTATCCAGCGGTTAGAGGCCGACGCGCTGCCGTCTGAGCCACGGAGGCTCTGCGCGGGTAAGTACTGTTCATTAAAATAACCCAGCTAATGAGACCGCATTGATGCGCTGCATTTGCCACTTAAGTGGGTTTCTTCTTGTGCTTTCGCAATCCATCGTAATAACCCAGGTACACGGCAGACCTATAAGGTAAAGTCGCTCATAAAACGAAAAAAAGGACTGACCCCACAGTTTTGCACGACTCTCACATTTACGATTTTATCAGAATTATTATAAGAATAATTCACCTCCCATATAGACGCAGGCCCTGTCGATACCCACGACAAACTTCAGGCTGTATCTACAAGTCCCATTGTTTATGAGAAAAGTGTGCCTGCAGGAAACTTGCACAATACCATCCGCTCATTCTTTTTTTCTTTGGCAACAGCACATTTTTTCTTTACTTTCGAAACATTAGATTAGGAAATGAAGTAGATGTATATTGTTACTTGGGTAGTAGAATAATTTACGACGGAAAAAGTAAAGAGGACATAAAATACAGACCAGCACTAGGGAAATTTTATCGTGGAGGTACATTAAAATTTTCAGCCATGCCTGAGGGGTATATTTTGAGAGCTTCTGATATACAGGATTCCTCATGAAATGCTTCAGTAGCAGCGCCCATAAAGAATCAGATTAATATAGGAACTATCGACCGATACACATCTTAACCTGAAGAAATTACGAAATATTGTAACTTGCAATCTGGTGATAAAATATTTACTCAATAATAATAATAATAATAATAATAATAATAATAATAATAATAATAAATAATACTGTTTTTACGTTCCACTAACTACTTTTACGGTTTTCGGATACGCCGATGTGTCGCAATTTTGTCCCGCAGGAGTTCTTTTACGTGCCAGTATATCAACCGACTCGAGGCTGACGTATTTGAGCATCTTAAGTACCACTGGACTGAGCCAGGATCGAACCTGCCTAATTGGGATCAGAAGGCCAGCGCCTCAACCGTCTGAACCACTCAGCCCGGCATTTACTCAGTAATAATATCAAGTACGATCAGTAATAGTTACGATCAGCAGCTATTATCAGTCGACTGCTGGATGAAGGCCTCTCCCAATATCTTCCTTAGCCAGTTGTAACCACTTGCTCCCAGCATATACCCTGATCCCCTTGTCTCATCTTATGTAAGATCTGTCTCTGTAGGTCATTTACACGAGAAAGAAAATGTAGGACGCGTGAGTCCATCTTCCCTCTGTTTGTCTTGGGATGTGAACTGTCCAGCTCCGCTTCCTCTTCCACACACTAACAATAGCAGGGCACCTATAACAAGTTTGAGATTTTTTTTTTTTTTTGCTAGTTGCTTTACGTCCCACTGACACAGATAGGTCTTATGGCGACGATGGGACAGGAAGGGGCTAGGAGTAGGAAGGAAGCGGCCGTGGCCTTAATTAAGGTACAGCCCCAGCATTTGCCTGCTGTGAAAATGGGAAACCACGGAAAACAATCTTCAGGCCTGCCAACAATGGGGTTCGAACCCACTATCTCCTGAATACTGGACACTGGCCGCACTTACGCGACTGCAGCTATTGAGCTCGGTAGTTTGAGATCTAATCCAGATATTGGTCCTTCTGTCTTTTCTAGTAATTAGTACTGGCTCTCTGAGTTTTTGAGTATTTTAACACCTATCATCACATCCATTCGGGACGTTCCCCGTCAAGTCAGACAAAAAACTGCAAAGTACTGTTGTTCTACACCGCTTTTCGGGCACTTCCCCGAATCCGATTTTTAACGAAATGAGCGCGGTTCAGAGCTCGCCGAGATGGATATTTTGAGCACTAATCTTTCGAGACATACGCCCTTATAAATGTGCGGTTAGAAAATCGAAAAAAATGGTGTCGTATTTCCCTTTGAGAAAAACCAAATGATAATAAATACGCCTTTGAATAAATGAAACTAAAATTTATAACGATTAATGTACTTGCATCTAACGAATCGTCGAGAGATATCTGTATGGAACTTTGAGTCGACAGGTGTAGTATTCAGTGTACTGAAAGAGGAAAACTGACTCAGGCCCTGTCAAAATACCACGACTGAAATAATCAATTCTTTTGAGTATGATGAGCCTTCTTTATAAAAGAGGTTTCCATATATCTTTCAGTGATGGCCATCCAACAATGATAATATGTCTCTCGTCCGACTTGTTGGCTGAATGGTCAGCGTACTGGCCTTCGGTTCAAAGGGTCCCGGGTTCGATTCCCTGCCGGGTCGGGGATACCTTAATTTGTTCATTCCAATGGCTCGGTGTTTGTGCTGTCCCCCCAACATCCTTGCAACTCACATACCGCACATAACGCTGACCTCCACCACAATAAGACGCAGTTACCTACACATGGCAGATGACGCCCACCCTCATCGGAGGGTCTGTCTTACAAGGGCTGCAGTCGGCTACAAATAGTCACACGAAATTAAATTTAAAAATATGTCTCTCCGTCATAGCCATCCATCAATACTTCACATTACAGCCTACACGTTGCTAGGTTAACATCGCGTCCCACATTTTATATCGCTAATTTCGTGACGCACTCCTTTTTTTGCTAGTGGCTTTACGTCGCACCGACAAAGATAGGTCTTATGGCGACGATGGGGTAGGAAAGGCATAGGAGTTGGAAGGAAGCGGCCGTGGCCTTAATCAAGATACTGCCCCAGCATTTTCCTGGTGTAAAAATGGGAAACCACGGAAAACCATCTTCAGGGCTGCTGACAATGAGATTCGAACCCACTACCTCCCGGATGCAAGCTCACAGCCGCGCGCCCCTAACCGCACGGCCAACTGGTCCGGTACGCACTTTTTCAGATGACCCCCAGCCATAAGACATATTTATGTGAAAATGGATTTGTGGTTTTTAAATACAGTATTAAGGATAGTCCATCTAAGATCAAAGAAACCACTTCCCCCTTTGCGAAAATCGTGTGATCATGTCACTCGGTCATGGCCATCCATCAACGGTTCCTATTTTCAACCACAACACAGCCTGCGCGGTTGCTAGGTAACACTGTGTGGCTATCCATCCATACCATACATCACAGCGTACACAGTTTCTAGGGTTACACTTCCGTCACACATATTGTGACGCTAACTTCCGTAACGCAGACGACCGCCAGGCAGAAGACATACGAGGGTAGATCAAATATAAACGGTATTTTATTTTTTATTTAAGTTCTTTTATTGAAAAACACAAGGCTATTACAGTCTAATTTTCCACATAATTTCCTGCTTTGGAAATGCATTTGTCCCAGCGTATGGGCAGCTTTTTGATGCCCTCATCATAAAAAGAACAGGGTCGTGTCACCAGCCAGTTGCGCACTCTCGTCATCTTCAAATCGTTGCCCTCCTAGAGCTCCTTTAAGCGGTCCTAACACATGGAAATCGCAGGACCATAAGTCCGGGCTGTAAAGAGGGTGATCAAGTGTAGTCCAGTGCATTTCCTGTAGATTGGAAACATTTAGAGCTGCACTATGGGGCCGTGCGTTGTCGTAGAGGACGATGACCTGTCGAATCGGTTGGTCTCATCTATTGCGGCGATATGCAACCCTCACCTTGTTCAACAGCTCGCAGTAGTAAGGAGCATCGCTTGTGCGTTGCTCATGCAAAAATTCAATCAGCAATAATATCTGTAACCGCACAAATGTAATGCTGGTCCGTGGACGGCGATCGTGTTGCTGATTTTCCACACGTTCTCGTCCTTCCTTGAGCTTTTTATGCCAGGCAAACACACGCGTCCTTGATGATGTTTGATCACCGAACTGTGCATTCAATCTCTGGCGAATTTCCGCCGCTGTAACTCCTTCACGAGCAAGAAATGTTATAATTATGCGTTGCGCAGTGGAGGGATGCACCTGTTGCTCCGACATCGTGAGCGTTACTGACGAAATGGCGGGAAATATCTGACAGCACGCTCTCCCCACTCCTAACGGTCCCGTCTAAGCATAGCAGAAGCACGGGGTCAGTCCTACCAACTGTTGACGTTTAGCAACAAAAGTCACGTTTATATTTTATCGACCTTCGTATTTATGTCAAAATAACCAACATTTTGTTACATTTATGGCATATTATTCCTACGTCTATATTTCAGTTATCCTTAGAGACAGAAAATTGAATTAGGTTTTATTTTCACGCACATCTAATATAGGCTTTTAATTCATGCGGACTGTCCACGATATTACTGAGATAGTCAGTAAATAACTTAATTTCTTTGTTCCACAAAGGAAAACATATCTCACTACATCAATAGCCTACTTTGATGATGATGTTTGTTGCTTAAAGGGGCCTAACAGCTAGGCCATCGGCCCCTAATGATACGAATTGCAACGAAATGAAACAATAATTAAAAATGCAAAATGTATCCACTGACTAGAATCTAAAACAAATGATGATGAAAAAATGACTATGAATCCAAAACAATCAGTGGATCCAATTCACAGTGCCTTCTTTTCTGGGATGGTGCTTGTTGTCATCATCATCAAAGTCCCACACCAGTCGCCGGGTGTAGTTAAGAAGCCTGCTCCACTCCTTTCTGTCCTTCCACATTTCCTGCTCCATTATTTCCGCCACATCCAATCCTAAGGGGTCCTAAGGCGTCCAAAATCCAGGTCACCGGCCCCTCATAATAGTACTAATAGTACTAATCTCTCTACTACTACTACTACTACGTATTGTGTCTCACATAACGGCACCGCTCACAGGCAACATAGACCCATGGTATTTCTCACAGAGAGATACTAATTACGTGCGCCGGCTAGATCCGTGGTGTTTCTCATATAGTAGTAGGTGTACTAACCACAGGCCACGTATACTCATGGTGTTGCTCGCATGGTGGTACTAATCATAGGCAATGTACGCCCAAGGTGTAACACACATTATGACATCACCTACAAGCAACGTAGACCCACCGTGTTCCTCATATAGAGGTACTAATCACGGGGGCCGGGTAAGATCCGTGGTGTTCTCGCGTTGCCGGAAACTCTCGATATGTTAGTGCGACGTTAAACCACTAGCACTACAATCTGGTGCCATGTGGGAAGCCTCAAGGAGAGATATCATTACCAGAAGATAGCTGGCAGCTGGTCCACCTATCAAATTTGATCACGGCAGGTCTGACAATCTAGTGCCATGTGGGAAGCCTCATGGAGAGATATCCTTACGAGAAGATAGCTTGTAGCTGGTCCGCTTATCAAATTTGATCACGGCAGGTCTGAAAATCTAGTGCCATATGGGAAGCGTCATGGAGAGATATCATTACCAGAAGATAGCTGGTAGCTGGTCCACCTATCAAATTTGATCACGGCAGGGCTGACAATCTAGTGCCATGTGGGAAGCCTCAAGGACAGATATTCTTACCAGAAGATAGCTGGTAGCTGGTCCACCTATCAAATTTGATCACGGCAGGTCTGACAATCTAGTGCCATGTGGGAAGCCTCATGGAGAGATATCCTTACGAGAAGATAGCTTGTAGCTGGTCCGCTTATCAAATTTGATCACGGCAGGTCTGAAAATCTAGTGCCATGTGGGAAGCGTCATGGAGAGATATCATTACCAGAAGATAGCTGGTAGCTGGTCCACCTATCAAATTTGATCACGGCAGGTCTGACAATCTAGTGCCATGTGGGAAGCCTCAAGGAGAGATATTCTTACGAGAAGATAGCTTGCAGCTGGTCCACCTATCAAATTTGATCACGGCAGGTCTGACAATCTAGTGCCATATGGGAAGCGTCATGGAGAGATATCATTACCAGAAGATAGCTTGCAGCTGGTCCGCTTATCAAATTTGATCACGGCAGGTTTGACAATCTAGTGCCATGTGGGAAGCCTTATGGAGAGAGATCTTTACCAGAAGGTAGCTGGTCCACCTATTAAATTTGATGCTTTCCTCGGGGGCTCTCGCCTTTTATCTTCAATATTCTCAAGATAACAGTTCTCCTGTCGAAGAGCCGGAAGAAAGAAAATGTCTGCGAACCCCATAAAGGCGACGACATAATGAATCATTCTGTATAACAGCGATACCCTCGAAATAACCATGTTCCTCAAGTAATGCACAATTTGAAGATAGTTTATCGAACTATGGAAGTTTACAAGAAAGCGTACTATTTTTAGTGTTTGTGTACGCAATATATCTTTTGCGACAAAGCTGGCAATTAAAAAAGCTTTCATTTAACGCCAAATGATTTACCTTTCGCATCAATTTAGTTAAACAATTGAAACTCGATATCTAGAGGAAACATTGCAAGACACACTCGGATGTACGCTAATTTTCTTAGTTCAGCACATTATGGGGCTTAAGGTCACACACAATACTTCAAAGCCTACGACCAGGAATTCATTTTGATGAACAACATTCACCAGTACGAGATACAGTTGTGTTTCACTTCATTTGCACTATTTCCGACATGATAAGCATTAATTATTGAGAATTGCACATTCAGGCAGTCTTGTTGCGTAGGGATCTACCATAAGCAGAAGAGAAAGTAATGGAATGTTCCATGATGATGTGCCAGGAACAAGGCAAGAGTTGATGACGCAAATGGATTGCATCAAAAGTGCTGAGTTGATTTTTAGTGGTCAGGAGTCAATTTAGTTGACACTGGTCTGGAGGTGTGGCCGTCTGGAGTGGCGTGTTGTATGTGCTCAGCTGCACGTGGTCCCTCCATCAAATAAGCATCAATTTCCGACAATAAACAGACAAGACCCGCCTTTCCTTTTGCTCAGTCACGTTTCCCTTACGCACGTCATCACTAACAAAATACGGTGTGTCCATTTAGCCCTAAAAAAATCCTTCCATTCCTCACACGTGATTTGCTCTTCAAGAATATTGGCGGAGGACTGGGCTCATTTGCATTAGAAGTGTGTGACACACTGACTCATGGTTTCACAAATCGACACGATGGAGTATACGCACTGACAAGACAACATGATGCTAGGTTTGCCAGATCGTCCGGTGTTCTCTGATTTAAAATAAAGTACCCCTGTGTACCCGAAAATATCATAAGAACAACCTATTATGAAGGGTGATGACTTTTTGCGATTTGAAATAAGAAATTTCACATTGTGATATGTAGGCTATATTAAGCATTTTGTAGCGTTCATACATCTGTGTTTTAAAGCATTCTGAAGAAAAACACAGATTATGATAAGTAATATATTTTGATGACATTAATGTGATATTAATATAATAGCATTTAAATAGTCAATAATACGATAAAAATGCACGGAGTTCAATGAAATA
The DNA here is from genome assembly GCF_040414725.1 of Anabrus simplex. Taxonomy (NCBI): domain Eukaryota; kingdom Metazoa; phylum Arthropoda; class Insecta; order Orthoptera; family Tettigoniidae; genus Anabrus; species Anabrus simplex. Next base: position 70,902,827 of record NC_090272.1, on the reverse strand, counting down.
ATTGTACATTTCTTTTAAATTGATGTTGGATAACGTGTAACGCAGAAAAATATAAATTTATAAAAAACACAACAAATACAAAATATACAAAAGAGCGAAGTCATATTCATGAATTAGCGACAATGTTGAAAGAAATCATAGAACGTATCTGAAAAAAAAAAAAGCGTTTTCCGCGTTCTCCTATCACTTACAATATAACATTACTGTATATTTACAGAAATGTCTTGCAGCATTCACACTATTGGTAAGATCGCAACTACAATGCAGACCTACTTGGGCAAAATTTGCATGATAATCTAAGGCTGCACAAATTCCTCAGCTTAAGATTCCAAAATAAATTTTAAAAAAGAAACATAAATAAAGTTTTATTTGAAAAAGTCGTTGGTTTCGAATGTATATGTCACTTCGGTATAAATTTTGCATGTTGAGTGTGTTTCGCATTTTATCTCGTGTTTAAAACACATTAAAAAGTGGTTTATAGGTTGTAAAAATGGCATTACAAAAGTACAAGCCTTGATACACATTCGCGGTAAGCGCTATTGCAAAAAATTACCACCCCTACCAATCGTCCATTGAAGGGCGGAAAAACTAAGACGCCTTGGCGCTAAAACTCTCCTATTCACGTCGCACTAACACATCGAAGGTCTTCGACGTCGCAAGAAAGGTAAAGTGATAGTATTGTGATGGTAGCGACCGTGGCCTTAATTAAAGTACAACCCCAGCATTTGCCTGGCGCGAAAGTGGGAAACCACGGAAAACCAGTTTTTTGCACAGAAAACCGACGGCGGGATTCGAATCCACCATCTCCCGAAGGCAAACCCACAGTTACGCGGCCCAAACCGCACGGCCAATTCGCTCCGTATTTGCACGTAAAAGAAGACGCATGTGCCATCGTCGATATCCAATAAGAGACTGAAGTCTACATCCCGTGTTTTAAGCATACAATTTTAATCCATACGAGGCGGCCAGGGTATATCCGAGAGCAGTGAGTACGCTACTACTCGTAAGAGCCACGGGCAACTTATGTAAGATTTATCTAAACGTCTGCATGGAGGATATGTTGGAACGAAATTATGGAACAGGTAAAGGGAAACTAAATGGTAATACAATAAATCGAGGAAAACAAAAAGTTCCCAGGAGGAAACAATAGTTTGAAAATTTGTGGCAATCCAACTGACAAGCCCACTGCTACACTGGGCCGAAACCCTGGCAATTTCACAATTGAAAAAGATCTAAATAGCTCATTTTTTTCAAAAATCAAAGTGTTTGAAAATAGTATCTTGTCTTACTAACCAAGAATACAAACAATTTTGCATGAGTCATTTACATTTACTGTACTTCTTTCTTGTATTTTGTACTTTGCTAAATATATCAGCTGGGATACAAACATTTCCAATACAACTACTAAAATAGGAAAGAAATATTACCTTTCCACATACCGAAAAATTTACAGGAATATTTCATTCAAATTGGGGTCGAGTTTATCTGAAAGAATATTTAACCTTGCCCTGTCATTACAAACCAAGAACAACTGGCTTAGAGTGAAACAGACCTCCAGAAAATCAACATTTCCGAGGAAATTATACGGGATCTTAGATGTAAATTACGAACACTAATCGATAATCACCCATTTGCAGACGAAATCAACACCAGAAGCACTAATGCCTGGAAAGAAGAACACAGGAAAAATCTCAGCGAGAGGATCAAGGGACTTTGGGAGAAGAAAAAGAAGAAGAAAGCAGAAACATCAGCTGGATGCATTCAACCGCACTGTTTAGTCGAGCATAATGATATAAAATAATTATAATAAAAATTGTACCGGGGGTACACTTTCTCCGTCCAGTAAAACTGCGTGCCTTCTATAAGGCTATCCATGTAATTGAACTTTAACTAATGTTATGCAAGATTCTTGGATTTTCAACTAATAGATGTCTCTACCATCGGCGTAAGTGCCCCCTCTGGCGGGATTAAGGACAATTAATTCTTAAGGGAAAGTTAATTTTCACAGTCGGCTAATGTTAGTTTTTGAACATTGTTTTGTTTTTGAACCAAGGCTGTCAACATTTCTGACCCCCTCAATCTCTTGTATCCATCAACCAATCAGAAACATTGTGAATATGCTCTCTAGCCAATTAAAATTGGGAGTGTGTATAGGCATCCAGCCTACCCGTACACAGTTCTGGAAACTTCCCCTCGAAATACTATAAAAACTGGGCGCTTTCAGGCCGTATTGTCATCTTCATCACTCCAGTTTATTGTGTGCGGCGTGTACTAAGGGGACAGGGGCCGCGGGTCGGCGTTTAGAAGGCCCAGCAACTCAAGGTAATGGCAGAATTGTCTTAACATGTGATAGCTCCGGCAGATAGCTTGAGGGGAAGGTTTCAAAGCTTTTTTATTTTATGTAAATTTCTAAACCTGGTGGTATAAATGCAAAATTTTCAGTCAGTTTAAGGGCTCTGTTCTAATCCCTGCTGGGAAATATGTAATGTAAGGGAACAAAGAGCGATTACCTTCTGTTGATTCCCATTCAACTTGGTATGGGGTGACTATTCTTATCCTCTAAAATTCTTAATACTGTTTTGGTATTTAATGTTTCTCATTTAGTCACTTCAGCGTAGAATAGGCTTAGCCTCTGTATCTTTGGGCCATAAGCCCACTTAGGATTTTAAGAGTTTTCTAGAAGGAGTGCAGGTTTTTCTCCTCTTGCATTATGTTTTTGGCCGATCATTATCAACCTTTTCCTTTTTACATTATGGCCATTTAGTATGGGCACTCATTGCCCCTGTTTATGTTTCTGAAAAATAAAGTGAAAAACTGTTGAACAGAAGATAAGCCCAATACAAGGCTAAGGGACTGTATGTACCTTATTTGAAGATTGTCAGGTATTACCTTGTGCGCAATCTATGCCTCTGAGAGGCTGGACTGTATTAATTTAGGATCTCAGACTCCTAGGCTATGAAAGTTAGTGGAGCAAATATGCTCTTATTAAAAAGAAATATTGTACCTGTTTCAGAGCTATAAAGCGCATCATCATGTTGATAGTCCTCTCTAGTTTTGTACCTGATTTTTTGACTTTAAGTCGTTGTTGTTGGAGCTGACGAGCTCATTATTATATTGTTATTGTTTATCAAGATCTTCTATTTACCAAATTTTAAATAAAAACAAAGGAAGGAGAGAAATAAAATTTCAAAATTTAGTGCACTAACTTATGCTCTGGTCAATGTCAGCCCATTCACCCCAGCACCTTCTTACACCTCTGTGATCCACGATATTTCCGTAATAATAATAATAATAATAATAATAATAATAATAATAATAATAATAATAATAATAATAATAATAATAATAATAATAATATGCATCTGAAACACTGATCATTGGCGGCAGGTCCCAAATGAAAAACATTGAGAAACAAGAGAGGAAAATTCTCAGGAAAATCCTAGGACCAAAATTCGAAAATGGAATTTGGATGAAAAAGAAACCACTCGAAATTTTTCAATTCACAGAAAAAAATCACAGATACCATCAGAAAGAGACGACTAAAATTCTACGGACACCTACACAGAATGGATAACAACAGGCTGACAAAGAAAATTCTAAATCTAGCTCTAACCCTGAAAATCCGCAACAATTGGTTAGCAGAAATTCATGAAGATCTACAAGAAATGGGTATTGAGGACGAAACCGTTCAAGATAGAATGAAATTTAGAAGCTTAGTAAACAAACATAAATTTGCAGAGAAACCAACAAGAAAAAATACAGGCTGGAGAAAAACACGCCGAAAGGAACACAGTGAAAAAATGAAGAGATATTGGGAAGAAAAGAAGAAGAAACATTGTGCAAAATAAGTTCAAACGCGCTCCACAGTTGGGCACAAGGAATCAAAAAAATTAATAATAATAATAATAATAATAATAATAATAATAATAATAATAATAATAATAATAATAACTGATTAGAAAGTGGGGCTGCAAAATGCGAGGAATAGTCGGTATACGAATGGGATGCAAGAACAAAGGAATTGGAGTTGACTGTTTAGCCTTTGCTAATGACATTGTGGTTCTGTCAGGGTCAATAGAGGAGGCACAAAACCAAACTGCCCAACACCAGGAAGAAGCAAGTAAGGTAGGACTACGAATCTCCTTCGAGAAGACACAATACATGACTAACATCAAAACAGCACCCAGATGGATGACAGCTGAGAGAGAAAGGATTCAGAAAATGGAGAAATTCAAATATATTGGCGAGTGGATAGACAATAACCTGTCAGAAAGAGAGGGATTGTTTTCGAGAATCAACAAGATGAACTTGGCGTATAAACTAAGTATGAACATTTACAACAAGAAGAGTATTTCGATCAATGCAAAATTCAGAACTAGCAGACAGTGACCCGCCCAGAGGCTTTATATGCAGCTGAAAGTTAGAACCTGATAAAAACAGAATTGGTCAAGAAGTTGTAACTAGGGGAGAGAGCGATTCTGAGGAAGATACTGGGACCCGAATGAACAGAGGATGGATCATACGGACAGATAGGAAACCAAGAATTATATCTCAAGATGGAAAATATCTCAGATACCATCCAGAAGAGGAGAGCCATGTTCTTCAGACATATCTGCAGAATAAACCCGGGAAGACTGACCAATCAGATAATAAAATATTTTGAGACCAGGGAAACTGCAGTGCGCCGGTACCAGGAGGTGAAGACGGAGCTGGAAGAAATGGGAATAAAAGTAACGGAAATCAGTAGGGCCCGGATGTTTATGACCTAAAAATGTTAGAAATATGCAACCGTTTATGACATAAAATGTATTAAAATATGACAATAAATATGAATTAAAATTTTTTTGGTCACTTTTTCGAAATCTTCAAAATTTTGCTGCTGTTTAAATTCACATTATATTGAAAACTAGCTGATGTACCCGTGCTTCGCTACGGGATTCTCAGAAAGACTGACTTTGTGGTTTTCCTAACTTGAAATCAACATAGGTCATTACAAAAACGTAAGTATGAATGTAGCGATTAAAAGCAATGCTATCATATAAAACACTCGATCAAATGGAAAGCCGCAAGTTTTATCACTTTTAATGAACAGAGCTGCGGTTAGATTGTGGTGCCAATCTAATAGTCCAAAGTTCCAGAGCTGGGATGACCAGGGCGCAGATTGCCATGAACACTCATCTGCCATTATTCCGCTAAATATGCACACTGCTCATTCCAATCAGTGCCTCAGAGTAGGGATTGAATAGCCCGAATGCTATGATGATCCAGTGTGTTACGTACCAGTTGTATCAGAAAATTTATAAACCAGGGGAATGGCATGCTAAAGAAGAAAGTTATCTAACTCCCCAGCTACTTCCCATCAATATTCAGACAGGCTGTTACACTCTGTACGACTGGACGGATTGACCGTGTGGTTAGCGGTGCGCAGCTGTGAGCTTGCATCCGAGAGATAGTGGATTCGAACCCCATTGTCGGCAGCGCTGAAGATGGTATTCCGTAGTTTCCCACTTTCACACCAGTCAAATGCTGGGCCTGTACCTTAATTAAGGCCTAAGGCACTCCTAGCCCTTTCCTATCCCATCGTCGCCATAAAACCTATCTATATCGGTGTAACGTAAATCAAATAAAAATACTCTGTACGCAACAGTAATCCTATCTACCAGGGATGAGGGGCAACAGAAGACACAAAGCACATCACGACAAACAATGGTCAATGTAATGTTATTGTTGATCAATGTTATGAGCTTTCTATATTGTAGGCCTTCACATTTAGTTTTCTTTCTACTCTGTGATTTGTAAACCATAAATTGTAATTTCTTATTCTCCGACTTTACATACCGATTTTCATTAAATGCTGTTTACCCATTTTCTCGTTACTCGGCGCTGATATGGACTTGGTAACAAAAATCCAAATTCATGAATATCTTTGTGATCATAGCCAGTACGGTAACAATGTATAAGACATGAATAATAGGAAATTTGATACTATATAACCTTAGTTATGTAGCATTCATCGATTACACCTCTAATAAGAAATATTTCAGAATTACATTTTAGGCCTTCCCCTAAACTACCATTTCACTCAGCGTGAATAAAATAATTTACAGCCTTGACTATAGCGACTTATTTCCTGACTTTGCATACCGATTTTCATCAAGATAGGACTACTAATAACAACAATATTTGAGAATTAAATTTTAGGCCTTCCCCTAAACTACCATTTCTCTCAGCATGAATACAATTATTAATAGCCTAGATTGTAGCAACTTATTCCCCAACTTTGCATACCCATTTTCTTTAAAATTCGACCACTAATAACATAAATAGTTGAGAATTCAATTTTAGGCCTTCCCCTAAACTACCATTCACTCAGCGTGAGTAAAATGATTTATAGCCTAGATTGTAGAGGCTCATCCCCCGACTTCACATACCGATTTTCATTAGACCACTAATAACATAAATAGTTGAGAATTCAATTTTAGGCCTTCCCCGAAACTACCGTTTCACTCAGCGTGAGCAAAATGATTTATAGCCTAGATTGTAGAGGCTCATCCCCCGACTTCACATACCGATTTTCATTAAGTTCTCTTCAACCGTTTTCTTGTGATGCGTGTACATACATACATACAGACAGACAGACAGACAGACAGACAGAAATTACGGAAATGTAAAAAGGGCATTTTCTTGTTACTATGGACATGACTGATACAGAAATACCATTATTTTCAAATTCTGAGCAATGTACAGACAAAACTCTTATTTTATATATATAGATATACTTTTAACATCTAGAACATTCAATAATAATAAATACGTACTAATATTAATTGTATTATCATATTTTGAATTTATTTAATACTCATAATCTCCAATCAACACATACAGAGAAGATTTCCAAATACACAGATCTGGCCACAGAGATAAAAACCATGTAGGAAACTCAACAATGTTATCATAATTCCAATAGTGATTGGATGTAATGGTATTATACCAAAGACACTACATAGGAGCATTGAAGCACTTAATCTCCACCCTCTCACTGACAGAGAATTACAAAAAGCAGTAATCCTGGCCACTTGCCATATAGTGAGGAGTTTATTGGCATGAACCATCCAGTTCAACAATAATAAAGGTGTTTTAATTTGTTCCACCTATTCAATACTTATATTTTCACTTATAGTGGTTACATAAATAGATTCTTAGTTACATGGGACATGTTTCGCCCTCAATTAAGGGCATCTTCAGCCTAAACACAATCATCAACAATACAACTAAATTAAAAGTGGAAGTTAAAAGTTTAGTCAATTATTAAAATTCGGAACATAAAAATATGTAAAGTGATACAATATATAAAGATGCTAATGGAAAACTGTCTTATGATTAAACTATAATCTTGTCGGAGACTAAAACTTCTTTTAATTTAGTTGTATTGTCGATGATTGTGTTTAGGCTGAAGATGCCCTTAATTGAGGGCGAAACATGTCCCATGTAACTAAGAATCTATTTATGTAACCACTATAAGTGAAAATATAAGTATTGAATAGGTGGAACAAATTAAAACACCTTTATTATTGTTGAACAGTAAAATTTTCAATACGGACCTAAAATGAGGTTTATAACATGTAATGAACCATCCACCATATACAGAGGACTAATGAAAATCGTCCACTAATAATTTTGACCATTTATGTATAGTAAATATCTCATAAATATCTGTCAAATTTATTTGTCAACAATGTAAGTATATACCGACATGTATGAAGCATATGTACTAAATAGTACTTCTTCCATGTACATTGTACCGAAGGAGGTCATAAATCCAATTATAAAATTGTGAATTATATATAATAATAATAGTTTTACGTCACACGAACTATTTTCACGGTTTTTAGAGAAGCTGACGCTATCACGTAACGGAAAAAGTGATTGTAGCTCCAAAAGTATTACAAATACGAGAATGGTTTATACATGATTTTAACGTAGAATAACGAATGCACCAGACACGATAACTACGCTCCGGATTTTTACACAATATGAAAGTGCGAAATAGGTACATTAAAAAAGTAGTAAATATCGGTGAAATATGTCATTAAATATATAACAGTATTAATGCACTAAATTTACAAAAAATGTTCATATTTTCCTTTTTTATGACTTTGGTTATGAGATGAAGCAATTATTTTTTTAAACCTCCATATTTTATAACAAAGTCATCGTTGTTACTTTAGACAATGTATATAATCTACTGCTTTCTAACTTTGACAGTATTAAATAATCAAATTAAAGGCATAGTCAAAATACTTCAAATATTTAAAATAATGTTATGCACTTTAAATCGAGAAGCCTCCGTGGCTCATGTGGCAGCGCGCCGGCCTCTCACCATTGGGTTCCGTGGTTCAAATCCCGGTCACTCGACGTGAGATTTGTGCTAGACAAAGCGGAGGCGGGACAGGTTTTTCTCCAGGTACTCCGGTTTTCCCTGTCATCTTTCATTCCAGCAACACTCTCCAATATCATTTCATTTCATCTGTCAGTCATTAATCATTGCCCCAGAGGAGTGCGGCAGGCTTCGGCAGCCGGCACAATTTCTATCCTCGCCGCTAGACGGGGGCTTCATTCATTCCATTCCTGACCCGGTCGAATGACTGGAAACAGGCTGTGGATTTTCATTTTTTCACAGTAAAAATTTCACAGTTAATTTCCTGTTTCCCTCATGTGATAAAAATGAAACAAATAAATGTTTCTAAATAATGTAGAATCTGTCTTTAAACACCTATAAAGTAACACAAATAGTACGGCAACGTTTTTATCGTGATGCGCAGTGTCTCACCAACTACTTCTCCATGTTTTCCATTGAGATGTTTTGGCGCTGATCCGGTAAAACACTCTTGTAGGCTGAGAAGGACCGTTCGACATCGCAGGAAGCCGCCGGTGCATATTTTAAAATATAAAACTAGCTGGGTGAAATATCTTCCGGAGGCTCTTCTTGTTCACCACTTGCAGATAGACACAAAGAGCTTGAATAACCCGCATGGAGTTTGTTAGAAACTTGAGCCAATGAAGAGCACCTAGCCATCGCAAACTCTGAGGGGATTAGTGCTGTTGTATGCAGTTGAGGTACCTGTACCTACAGTATTTCACAGACAAGGTGTTAGAAATCGCAAATTTTAAATGAATTTTAAAGCCAACTTTAGCAATCGAAATATATTCTATATGAAATGAAATTGGCCAGTTATTTTACTACAGCCTGAAAATTAAACGACTTGACACAACATTTTCTTTTACTAATTGCCTAGATATGTACAATCGCGATCTCAAGAATTTCGGGTGGGAAAGGAAAGAGGTAAAGTTTGAGTGAAGATTTTGGCCAACCCTGAGGATGCAGGAGAAGTAACCAAGGCAACGACACATGCGTTCGTCGTCCAGGAGGTGTAGCATGTCCCGTTACGCACTCAGAGGTCACTGTACTTTACTTTTGAAAAAATGTACACGATGTAATCCCGCCCCAATAAGTGTGGCATTTAATTGTTTGATTAGCGTTGACAATAACTCCATAGGAACGGTTTTCCTAACACCCTTGCTATTAACAAAGTAATGAAGAGCCATTCTTTCCGTTTTTCCCTAAATAGTTTCCTCCATTGCCCATCTCTTGGCACAGGCCAGAGTAAAGTGTAGCTTCCACCGAAGTCCCAGTCTCATCCATGGTTGTGACAATATGGTAGCTGCTGGGGTATGGGTGGTACTGAGTAATGACATTCAGAGCACGACCTGTGCGTATGAGTGTTATGAAAGGTGATGCTCATAGGGTCAGTCGTGCTGCAATAGTACTTTCTGACCCAGTGAGGAAAGCAGCGGCAAACTACTTCACTCCTCATCTTGCCTAGTATGCCTCATTTTGGTGCTGCCATTGGTTTTTGGAGTTTCCTTATAACCGCATTATCTTTGGTGGTGCGATTTGAGGATCCAACCAGCCTCTGGGCTGATGACCTGACCTGACAGACAGACAGTTTCCTCCAATCATCTGAATTGCTAGAAAATGAAAATAAAATGTCATATGGCTTTTAGTGCCGGGATATCCCAGGACGGGTTCGGCTCGCCAGGTGCAGGTCTTTCTATTTGACTTCCGTAGGCAACCTGCGCGTCGTGATGAGGTTGAAATGATGATGAAGACAACACATACACCCAGCCCCTGTGCCGTAGGAATTAACCAATTAAGGTTAAAATCCCCGACCCGGCCGGGAATCGAACGCGGGACCCTCTGAACCGAAGGCCTGTACGCCAACGAGTCGGACGCTAGAAAATTATTATTTTATGGAAAACTAGTGCACTGTTTAAGATTAGACAAATACAATAATTGTTTTCGTGTGAAGGAAGCGCTCATTTTATCTATTTACGGTTTTCTTACAAAATGCACTCCTTTGTCTCTTTTAAGACATGTTACTGTGATATTATGAGAATATCTTATTTTTATTATTCAGCATCATCATCATCATCATCATCATCATCATCATCATCATCAACTGTTTACCCTCCAGGTTCGGTTTTTCCCTCGGACTTAGCGAGGGATCCCACCTCTACCGCCTCAAGGGCAGTGTCCTGGAGCTTCAGACTCTTGGTCGGGGGATACAACTGGGGAGTATGACCAGTACCTCGCCCAGGCAGCCTCACCTGCTATGCTGAACAGGGGCCTTGTGGAGGGATGGGAAGATTGGAAGGGATAGGCAAGGAAGAGGGAAGGAAGCGGCCGTGGCCTTAAGTTAGGTACCATCCCGGCATTCGCCTGGAGGAGAAGTGGGAAACCACGGAAAACCACTTCCAGGATGGCTGAGGTGGGAATCGAACCCACCTCTACTCAGTTGACCTCCCGAGGCTGAGTGGACCCCGTTCCAGCCCTCGTACCACTTTTCAAATTTCGTGGCAGAGCCGGGAATCGAACCCGGGCCTCCGGGGGTGGCAGCTAATCACGCTAACCACTACACCCCAGAGGCGGACTTATTTTTATTATTACCTACCATTATTTTTTCGGATTGTGAATAATATTCTTCATTTACATCTCTTTTAAATGTAAGCACTGTTTCTGTCATGTATTTGTATCTCATTCTCCTGGCGCTACAGCCCATGAAGGACCCTGGCCTCTCCAATAGCTTTCGCTCACTCTTTTCGGTCCAGAGCTCTCCTTCTCCAGCCCTGGATCCTTATCAACTACAAATCTCTCGAGACGTTGTCCAGCCATCTTGTCCTTGGTCTCCCCCGTCTCCGTTGGCCGCCAGGATGTTGGTCAAGGATCATCTTCATTGTCCGGTTCTGGTCCATCCTTACGATGTGTCCGAGATACCGAAGTCTCCCCTTTTTGGCCTCTGCAACTATCTCGAGGTCACCATACAGGGCATAGACTTCTTCATTGGTCCTGATGCGCCACTCTCCTTGATCGTGAACCACGCCGAAAATCTTCCCCAAGATCTTTCTCTCCCACACCAGTACAAAGTTCTTGACGCGCTCATTTAGTGTCCACGTCTTGCACGCATACAGCACAACTGGACGGATTATAACCCGATACACGGCGAGTTTTAATATTCTGGACAGCGTTGCAGTCTTCAGTAACTTCTGGAAGGCGAAGTAACACCTGTTCCCAGCTGCCACCCCAGCCTTTATCTCCTCACTGACCTTTCTGACCTCAGTCATGAGGGCTCCCAGGTACTTAAACTGGATTACTCTCTCGTAGGTGTTTCCTGCAAATTCCAGTCCTCTCACGCCGGGAAATCTTGTTTTGTCTCGAGTGTTCACCATGTACTTGGTTTTGTCCTTGTTGATCTGTAAGCCCACATGTTGTGGTACCTCATTCATGTGCTCCAGAGCTTCCGTCAGGTAGTTCGCACTTCTCCCGAGTAGGACATCATCATTCGCGAAGGCCAGATACTGGAGGGTTCTGTTGCAAATAGTACCTCCTGGGTTCAGAGGTATTCGACGCATAACATGCTCCAGACAGAAGTTGAACAGATTGGTTGACAATGCGTCACCTTGCCTCAACCCTCTCCGCACTTCGAACTCCCTGGAGAGCTGGCCCTGATCTTCACTTTGGCTCTGGTACTTGTATTTGTATACGACATTTTACCCCATTTAATTTATATCCCATTTCCCATAATTGTATAAAGAAAAACGAATGGTATAATATTTCAGTAAAAGGGTAGACCCTAAATCTGTATACGAAACAATTACCTTCTTTCATCTTCATTTCTTGCGCTCAAATTTGATATCCGTGTATATTTTAGTCCAAAGTACTCGTATACTAATGCTTCCTGTGACATGGTCTGCATGCATATTAAAGTAGTTTAATTCAATAGGGCTAATATTGACGAAAGTATGGGCCATTCTTTCGTACAGCGGTTAAGCGCGATGATAATGAAGTCATGGTCGAGACCGCTATCATTTCAGCCAACTTTCGCACACAAGAATTACAAAGAAAGTGGAGAATTTGACCCTTAATGAGTTGATATACACTGTACGTCTGTTGACTTCAAAGACTTCCCTCAATCCCCTCTCTCATCGTTGGCAAGCCAGAGGGGATGTGCGGGGCGGCGGGGAGCAAGAACCTTCCCCTCCGCGTGTTTCGTTCATGCTAGATATCCCGTACATCACTCTCCACCTCCCCTTCACTCTTCAGATGTGTGCATGTGTTACGTGTCTAATGGATGTGACCAATGAGAAAAAATGAAATGGCGTATGACTTTTAATGCCGGGAGTGTTCGAGGACATGTTCGGCTAGACCAGGTGCAGGTCTTTTGATTTGACTCCCGTAGACAACCTGCGCGTCGTGATGAGGATGCAATGATAATGAAAAAACGACACATACACCCAGTCCCCGTGCCAGCGAAATTAACCAATAATGGCTAAATTCCCGACCCTACCGGGAATCGAAGACGGGACCCCTGTGACCAACGGCCTGCACGCTAACCATTTAGCCATGGAGCCGGACGAATAATGAGAGAGAATGTGTAAGCAGGTACTGGGCGGTTCTGAGGGCTGTACTGATTTCTTGCCTGAAATGAACATTTCTGGCCACGAGATACTAAAGTTCTCGAGTGCACAAAATGTTACATTCTTCACATACATGGGCGCCCGCAAGGGGGGGCACTTGCCCCCCCCCCTGGAATTCTAAAGATGTTGATGTTCAATTGTTTAATATCATACCAGATTATTTCATAAACTGAAATTACTGACAGTCATCTAGCATATGTTATAACTGGAAGTTTCTGTAAACAATTTAATGTTGCTGACGTTATATTGGTTTTTATATTCAAGAAAATTGTTAATGTGCCCCCCCCCCTGGAAAAGATCCTGCGGGCGCCCATGTTCACATATGTATGTTGGGTATTCAGCCCGAAGGCTGGTTGGATCCTCAACAGGTTCACCATTAGCTGTCATAGATGGCCTAGGTGTCACTGAAGAGGCGTACTAGGGAAATGAGGAGTGAGGTAGTTTCCCGTTGGTTTCCTCACCGAGCCAAAAGTTGCTATTGCACATCAGTCTGCCAAGCCCACTGAAATGCCTGCACCAACCGACCCTATGAGCGACATTTTCACACCATTCATAGCAGGGACTGGCTGCATAAGAAATGGCATTACTAGCATCACTCATACCTCAGCCACTTTCATATTGTCAAAGCCAAGGAAGAGATTAAGACAGCTCAATGAAAGTAACAATTTTATTCTAGCCCATACCAGAAGACATAGCGCACTGTAAACACTACATCTTGCCAGCAAAGGCATATTTTTCACATAATATGTAATATTATTTATTTATTTACTGACTTTAGCAGTGGCGAAGTTAGGTCCCATGGCCATCTCTTACACTTAACCACATAATTAATTTCCAGATAATACATATGTAAAAGAAATGTACTATTCTATCGTAAAATCAAAGATAAGCTAAAAATTACAGATTTGGACAACGTACAATGAAGAAAGAAACCAGAGTCAACAAATAAAAGAGAATAAAATTCGGAGCGTAAAGATAATGAGAAAGAGACGAAGTCATAATGAAAAAGTAAGATACAAACTGGAAAAATAAAATAGAGGGATCCCACCTCTACCACCTCAAGGGAAGTGCCCTGGAGGGTGAGACAGGGTCGAGGGATAAAACTGGGGAGGAGGACCAGTACCTCGTCCATGTGATCTCACCTGCTATGCTGAAGAACAGGGGCGTTGTAGGAGGATGGGAAGATTGGAAGAGATAGACGAGGAAGAGGAAGGAAGCGGCTATGGCCTTAAGTTAGGTATCATCCCGGCATTTGGTTGGTGGAGAAGTTGGAGATCACGGAAAACCACTACAAGGATGGCTGAGGTGGGAATCAAACCCCCTCTACTAAGATAACCTCCCGAGGCTGAGTGGACCCCGTTCTAGCCCTCGTACCACTTTTCAAATTTCATGGCAGAGACGGAAATCGAACCCGAGCCTCCGGGGGTGGCAACTAATCACACTAAGCACTACAACACAGAGGCGGACAAGAATTATAATGTTACTGTTTTTACGTCCCACTGACTACTTTTGACGGTTTTCGGAGACGCCGCGGTGCCGGAATTTTGTCTCGCATGAGTTCTTTTACGTGTCAGTAAATCATTGGGGTAATCACATAAATGGAATTGTAAATAAAGGGTACAGATCTCTGCACATGGTTATGAGGGTGTTTAGGGATTGTAGTAAGGATGTAAAGGAGAGGGCATATAAGTCTCAACCCCAACTAGAGTATGGTTCCAGTGTATGGGACCCTCACCACGATTACCTGATTCAAGAACTGGAAAAAATCCAAAGAAAAGCAGCTCGATTTGTTCTGGGTGATTTCCGACAAAAGAGTAGCGTTACAAAAATGTTGCAAAGTTTGGGCTGGGTAGAATTGAGAGAAAGAAGGAGAGCTGCTCGACTAAGTGGTATGTTCCGAGCTGTCAGCGGAGAGATGGCGTGGAATGACATTAGTAGACGAATAAGTTTGAGTGGCGTTTATAAAAGTAGGAAATATCACAATATGAAGATAAAGTTGGAATTCAAATATTATTCAAATGGGGCAAATATTTATAGGAAGGGAAGTTACGGATTGGAATAACTTACCAAGGGAGATGTTCAATAAACTTCCAATTTCTTTGAAGTAATTTAGGAAAAGGCTAGGAAAACAACAGATAGGGAATCTGCCACCTGGGCGACTGATATATCTACCGACACGAGGCTGACGTACTTCAGCACCTTCAAATACCTCGGGACTAAGCCAGGATCGAACCTGCCAAGCTGGGGTCAGAAAGCCAGCCCCTTAACCGTCTGAGCCACTCAGCCCAGCTGTGTGCATATCTTAAGGTGCCTGCCTTTTACCCGGAGGCACCGGGTTCGATTCACGACCATGTCAGGTACTTTTTCCTGGACGTGAGGGCTGATTCGAGGCCCACTCAGCCTATTTGATTACAATTGAGGAGCTATCTGATGGTGAGATAGCCGCCGCGGTCTAGAAAGCCAAGAATAACGGCCGAGAGGATTCATTGTGCTGACCACATGATACCTCCTGATCTGCAGGCCTTCGGATTGAGCAGCGGTTGCTTGGTAGGCCATGGCCCTTCGGGACTGTTGCGCCATGTTTTTCTTTGGCACATATTAAGGTAGTCCGCCTCTGTGGTGTAGTGTTTAGCGTGATTAGCTGCCACCCCCGGAGGTCCGGGTTCGATTCCCGGCTCTACCACGAAAATTTGAAAAGTGGTACGAGGGCTGGAACGGGGTCCACTCAGCCTCGGGAGGTCAACTGAGTAGAGGTGGGTTCGATTCCCACCTCAGCCATCCTCGAAGTGGTTTTCCGTGGTTTCCCACTTCTCCTCCAGGCG
Organism: Anabrus simplex; assembly: GCF_040414725.1. Lineage (NCBI taxonomy): Eukaryota > Metazoa > Arthropoda > Insecta > Orthoptera > Tettigoniidae > Anabrus > Anabrus simplex. Next base: position 70,886,970 of record NC_090272.1, on the reverse strand, counting down.
AATGCCGAGATGGTACCTGACTTAAGGCCACGGCCGCTTCCTTCCCTCTTCCTTGTCTATCCCTTCCAATCTTCCCATCCCTCCACAAGGCCCCTGTTCAGCATAGCAGGTGAGGCCGCCTGGGCGAGGTACTGGTCATTCTCCCCAGTTGTATCCCTCGACCAAGAGTCTGAAGCTCCAGGACACTGCCCTTGAGGCGGTAGAGGTGGGATCCCTCGCTGAGTCCGAGGGAAAAGCCGAACCTGGAGGGTAAACAGATGATGATGATGATGATGATGACATATTAAGGTAGAGTAGCTCACTGTGTGGCCTTCGAAACCTGTTCATCCCGAAGGAGAGAAAAATACGAACACGACTGCCTTGGAAACAGTACTGCAAAGTATGCGCAAGTAATCTATCGAGTGTAACTCTTTTCAGAGAGCGCGCGTGTATAACGCGTAAATCTCAGTACTCGTGAGCCTGAACTGCGCTAGTCCCACTTACGTATTGTTTACGGAAGAGCATCGTTCTATGGCGCATTACATCCAGTCTACTGCGCAATGCGTCAAAGATACAAACAAACCACATTATGGGTCAAGGAAGTGAAATCTGCAGTCAGAGAAATTAACAAATTTCTTATGAACCATAAGTTGTAAAAGTGAGATTGTGGTTTCTCAGCTTTCACGGTCCTAGCCCAATCTCTGTGATGGACGATATAATTAAGAACTTAGAACAGGGATGCCTAAAATATTTTCTGTGGTGGTCTTTAGAGAAGAAACAACGAGCGGAAGCAGGTCACAAAAGCTGTTAAGAATTATTTCTTTCTATTAGTGTTCTAACGTCAGACTAACACGTCAAAGGTTCTCGGTGACACACGGAAGGGAAAGGGCTAGTATTGGAAAAGTAGCAGCCGTGCCCATATGGAAGGGATTTTCATCATCATCATCATCATCTGTTTACCCTCCAGGTTCGGCTTTTCCCTCGGACACAGCGAGGGATCCCACCTCTACCGCCTCAAGGGCAGTGTCCTGGAGCTTCAGACTCTTGGTCGAGGGATACAACTGGGGAGTATGACCAGTACCTCGCCCAGGCGGCCTCACCTGCTATGCTGAACAGGGGCCTTGTGGAGGGATGGGAAGATTGGAAGGGATAGACAAGGAAGAGGGAAGGAAGCGGCCGTGGCCTCAAGTTAGGTACCATCCCGGCATTCGCCTGGAGGAGAAGTGGGAAACCACGGAAAACCACTTCCAGGATGGCTGAGGTGGGAATCGAACCCACCTCTACTCAGTTGACCTCACGAGGCTGAGTGGACCCCGTTCCAGCCCTCGTACCACTTTTCAAATTTCGTGGCAGAGCCGGGAATCGAACCCGGACCTCCAGGGGTGGCAGCTAATCACGCTAACCACTACACCACAGAGGCGGCTTGGAAGGGATTTTAAATTTTTATTTTTATTTTTTAGTTTGTCAGAGCTAACCAAGACTCACAATTTGAAATATTTCCGGTTCCTTCAGCCCTCCAACTTTCGGCACAATTGAGGACATTGCTTAATTTTACGTTTTTCGTAGTGTGGGGGAGCCCTACTTCGTCTGCTAAGAAATGGTTTCAACATTAAAAATCGGAAGACTTGAAAAAGGGGACCATTAGAAATTTTTTAAACCGCACTCATGTCTGCTATTGACAGTTTTCATTTTCGAAAAAGGAATTCAAAGCTTTACCAAATGGAGATGTATCCTATACATTACGAACACGTTACCGCACCATGAAATGAAATGGCGTATGGCTTTTAGTGCCGGGAGTGTCCGAAGACAAGTTCGGCTCGCCAGGTGCAGGTCTTTCTATTCGACACCCGTAGGTGACCTGCGTGTCGTGATGAGGATGAAATGATGATGAAGACAGCACATACACCCAGCCCCCCTGCCATTGGAATTAACCAATTAAGGTTAAAATCCCCGTCCCAGCCGGGAATCGAACCCGGGACCCTCTGAACCGAAGGCCAGTACGCTGACCGTTCAGCCAACGAGTCGGACACCGCACCATAAAAACACGTGTGTGTGTGTTACCATACGGCTGCCAAGATGACACACCTCCAGAGTTGTCGAACCAAGGCCAAGTGGCATAGAACCTGTCATCTACTGAATCAATTTGTATTCTACTACGTTTTGTTTACCCACTGTCGTATGGAGACAGGTGAAATTTTCCAAGCTCCACCTCCAACAATAAATATTTATTATTTTTTCTATTAGGGATGAGACGTATAAATGTCCCTGTAAAGGGACGCCTTCACATATTGCACCGATCATTCTCCATGCGAATACAATTTGTAATATATTTTTACTCAGTTTTAGAAGTTCGTATCTTGTTGCTGGTAACAAAACGTTATCTTCTACGTAAAGAACGGTCATTTTTAATGACGCGTTACTGCCATATTCTCGCGGACAGTAAATAATATCAACGTATCTTACATATCTGAGTAGTTATAAATCAAAAAAGAGTACTAACTTAGCGACGTCTATATTAAGAAGATAAGAAGTTAAAAGCTTCTAACAACATTAATCACTACATGAATATCACCCGTCGTTTCCAACAAGGGTAAGTTTACACATTAGTATTAACGCATGTAATAACAGTATTTCCTACTTCAGCTTTTGGCCAAATGACCAATCAGCCAACTTTATTACTAAGTATTCGTAAGTATTTATGATTTCAGATATGTATTTGTCTGTCTGTATGTCCCATTCTAGATGTTCTAAACGCTGTAACGTGCTTTGATAATCTGTTAGAATGAGACCGAGTATTTCTTTAAATTGTTAATAAGAGGGTTTCTTTAGCTCGTATCCACGTGTTTTGTGGAGATATTTAAATCACTTCTGCGTGTTCTTTTAACTCGTATGTGTATATACACCCTATTTTTGTCTGTGTTTCACAGCGATATTGCCACCACATATACCTTACTAGCAATTGTACCCGTGCTTCGCTACGGTATTCCAGATTGTATACGGATATCGAAGTAAATTACTGTACATAAGTTAATAATAATTTTTAAATTGCATGTAAATTGGCGTTATCCGAGAAAAAGCATAGGGAGGTCCGTAGACGATGTTTCCAATGTAAAGTGCGAGTTGTGGAGTTGTGATGATAACGACAGGTGCACTTGTCTATCACAATTCATTATGTTTTAGAAACGTTGAATAGGGTGAAATTTGTGTAAGATTTACACGCAGTGCATTACTTTTCAGATACATATGCTACAGCTTCAAACATAGAATTTGGCTGACATATGGCTACTGGGTGGGCCAATATTCGTGTAGAATTTGATGATCCCATCTTTCCTATAAGTGAATCAAACCATCAATTGTACGTGTACAAAGTGCAAAATTTAGGTAAATCCAGAAATAGAGAAAAATTTAATATATAAGGGATAGAGATACGACAAAATGTCATAGGACCGAAGTTGTAGATCACTCCAAATTGAACGGAGATTGTGCCATCCGTTTTGTGATACGATTTACCGTTTAGCCACGAAATACATCAAAAGGAAGGACAGCACCGTCATTAAAATTGCCTCCATATTTCGATATTTTTCGGCGGTAAAATAAAATTTTTATACATCTCGTAAATTTTCCGTCGGTTACATGCTAAAAGCTATAATTTTACAAAATTTCAATTTTCTAACTTGTCTGGAAGATTGTGCTACGATCTTGATAGGGGGAGTGGGTTAAAATCAGGACTTTAAGGAAACTTTTAAGCCCATAAAACCTGTAGGTTCTGGATAAATATCACCGACTGTGTTATTAAGCAGGTTTGAAACTCCCAGCATGTACCCCTCAGAGAATTATGAGAATTTGAGATTTTTTTAGGGATCCTGAAGTCATCAGGTTGTCTGGTACCAAGTTTTAAATTTCTAAGATGCCTAGAATGGTCTCACTAATTTTCGTCTGGAACATACACACGTCCATTATCTCGGTTATTTCTGCCAATTTATTTTTTCACCCTTTCTCAACCCCCATGCCAAAGAGGGCTGAAGTTAGACTTTAAACATTGGGAATGTTACTATTCATCTCAGCGACCCAGAAAAGTATGAATTAGGCAGTATATTCGATTATTACTTATATCTCACTCCCCCTTCCCCTACTCTAAAGGGGGCTAAACTTTGAGTTTTTAAAAATCGGAATGTTACTATTCATCTCAGCGACCCCGAAAAATATGGATTCGACATTACTTTCGATGATTTGTATATCTCAGTCCCCTTGACCCCCCCCCCCCTAAGGGTTCCTGGGGTGTTTTACCCCCATGTGGTTTGTCTCCTGATACTAAAAATTCGGAGTGTCATTATTCACCTCAGCGACTATGTATTCGACACTATTATTTTTATATTTCACTCTCCCATCGCCCCCCACCACGAAGGGGGCTGAACTTGGACTTTAAAAAAATCCGGAGTGTCACTGTTTATCTCAGCGACCCCGAAAAGTATGGATTCGACACTATTTTCGATGATTTTAATATCTCAGCCCCATCGCCCCCCCCCCTGTCCCTAACGGTTCCTGGGCTGTCTTACCCCCACGTGGTTTGTCTCCTGATACTAAAAATCCGGAGTGTACAATTCACCTGGGTGACCCCGAAAACTATGTATTCGACACTATTTTCGTTTAATTTTATATATCACTCCCCCTCGCCCCCACCCCAAAGGGGGTTGAACTTGAACTTTAAAAAAATCCGGAGTGTCACTATTCATCTCAGCGACCCCAAAAAGTATGGATTCGACAGTATTTTCGTTAATTTTTTATCTGACTCCCCTCGCCCCCCTCGCCCCTAAGGGTTCCTGGGCTTTCTTACCCCCACGTTGTTTGTCTCCTGATACTAAAAATCCAGAGTATACAATTAATTTCGGCGACCCCCGAAAACTATATATTCGACATTATTTTCGTTTTATTTTATATATCACTCCCCCTTCGCCCCCCATGCGAAAGGGAGCTAAACTTTGACATTTGAAAAATGGGGAGTGTCACTGTTCATCTCAGCGACCCCGAAAACTGTGCATACTGCACTTTTTTCGATTATTTTTATACCTTGCCCCCCCTGAACCCCACCCCTAAGGGAGCTACGGATGGCTTACCCTCACAGTGCTCGTCTCCAGATAGTAAGTGATAAGTGTACCAAGTTTGGATGAAATTGCTCCAGTGGTTTAGGAGGAGATGTGTCATTTACACACACACACATACATGCATACATCCATTTTTATATATAGTAAGAAGAAGATTATGCTTGCTTTATTATTACATAGAGAAATTGTATTTTGAACACTGCAGAGATCTAAACTTAAACTGTATATCCGAAGAAATTATTCGAATCCGAGGAATGAATATTACTTCGCTCGCGGCATGCCCAATCATGAGAATGGCTTCAATAATATTAGTCATCAGGATTCTTATTCTTAAGAAGGATAATTGGTGCCACAATCGTCCGCTCTAAGATGTTCGAGGGTACTCCAGGTGACTCCAAGTCTTTCAAAAGCTCTGCCGTCTAGTCGATAGACTTGTAACTGTGTAGAACATCGGGTAATTCTTGTAAAAGTTGCTTGTTGAAAGAAATGAATGACATGATATATGATAGCAAGAATGAAAAGGATGAAACCCGGCGCCGGCACATATGCCACTCCTCTCGAATAGCTCAAGACTTAATGTCCCGATCCGACGGACGAATCATCATCAACACTGTCATATGCCCTCACACCATATAAGACCAAAAACAGCTTCCTACGTCCTGGACGTAAAATGGCTCCTTGTATATTGTGTTCTCTACCTATCTTATGTACGTTGCCGAGCGACAGCGACTCTTATGCATTTAATCTTGGTGACAGCACGTTGGATTGTCATATCCCAATGCACGTTTTCCGATGGTTTTTCGTTCATAACTCACCAACGAAAGCGAAAATGAAAATTCCGGCTTCGAGGTGCATTCGGACCCCTTTCCATCTACCTATGTTCAAATTTTCAGATCTCTACGTGCTGTAGATTTTGCTGGGCATCGCGCACAGACACACAGACAGACAGACAGACAGACAGACAGACAGACAGACAGACAAACACTTCCTTTTATAATTATAGAGATTACTAAGACTCTGATGTTTAAGACCTAACATTAGCCCAAATAAGCAACCAAATATCACCTCAAATGTGACGAAATATGAAAACAATAGTGACAAAATATGACGCAAAAATTACAAAAATATGGCCCGAAAATGATAACTCTAAATATGGCCATTTGAAAATAAATTATAAATCGAAACGGCAATTCCTCTGATACATATTTGTATTTATTCTTACCTTCATACGGTATTGATTTTCTGAATATACATCTTTAGCAGTTAGAAATTAGAAATCAATCTACTTTTTAAAATATTTTGGAACGTTCAAGCCCAGAGTTCATTAATATTATTCAAATGCGTTAAAGTTTAACTTGAGTACAACGAAACGAATTAAGTAGATGTCTTTCAATACATTACGGTAGGGCGGCAGAGCCTATGGTGCAAAATCACATACGTTTTTCATTCTTCTCCACGGATGGAATTGAAGTGTATGACAAGATTCATATTTTGTGAACACTTGTTCGCATTCGGTAAGTTGAAGATGAATTTCTACAGTTACAGCTGTCATCAAACCGCCGAAATATGACCGAAATATGACGTTTCTACGAAAATAGCACAAAATATGACCTTATGACGAAAAATAGCCACAATATGCATTTAAATGACAAGGATTACTTAGTTGTGACCATATTCACCTGATTTGCACCAAAATCCAATCAGACAAGAAAATGGAGACAAAGAAAAAATAGGACTTTTCCTAAACTTCCGAGCCCTACTTATTACTGTTCGGAGCTCACTTGTTTGCTAGGGCGGGGTGAAGCGGAGATCTGGGGGAATGCTCTTCCCTCCACACAGCCTGGTCGCCGTTACCATAGCAACCTCCTTACTACAGTACCAGGTAGTGGAAAACATCGAGCGCTCTTCAGACACAGTCTGAGTGGCTTCTTTGGTGTCGATCAGTTCGTATCTGCGCTCATATTTAGTCGTTATTACGACTCAGTCTTGTAGTTTCTTTTACCCCAGAGCTTTCTTCCAGGGAGCATACATTTTTATGACTCGGTGGATACATTTTCTGCTTTCATTATTTCTACCGTATGCAAGAAGTGGAAAAATAATACGCAGCAAAGCAAGGTAAAGAATAGGGAGCATTTTAATGAGAATACTAGATAAGTAAGGAAAACATCATCATTAACTAAGTCATCCTGTTTGATTTTTAATAATAATAATAATAATAATAATAATAATAATAATAATAATAATAATAATAATAATAATCTATGGTCTCAGCTACTTGGTGTAGATCATTCAATTTCGCACCACACAATCGTCCTTTAAGTGAAAACATCAATGATTTAGTTTCAGTTTTTAAATGAGTGTTTTATGCGCTCTGAATGTTATGTATGACACAATGTATTTACGAAGAGAGATACTACTACTACTACTACTACTACTACTACTACTACAATATTTTCATTCTTCGCCTAAAGGGGGAGGCGAGCCTTCTAGACGGTGACGCCGTCTCTCATGCCAGGAGATTTGTATCAGACAAGGTGAGAGGGTTGGTGGCCGTGGACTATACTGGGAACTGTCCCGCCATCCGCCTTAATGCAGAGGAATGGAAACCACGGAAAACCATTCTCACGACAGTCGACGGTGGGGACCAACCGTTCTCCGTCTCCTGAATACAGAGGCGAAGAGCCACGGTAGCTCTCCTCTGCTCGATTGGCCGGTCAGAATGCAGAGCTGTCGGACCACGCACCAGCCGTGACCACTTGTCGTCCGAGACCTGCTCTGCATCCGCCGACCGAAGACAGATACCGCTACGCTTCAGTCAGACCGGCTAGCTGCGTTTCCGGTGGTCACATTCCACAGCCTAGGAATTACGTGAGCTCCGAACAGTACCTCCCATTCATACGTAAAATACAACGAACCTCTCACGACCATGATTTTTTTGAACGGTTTATAGAAAAATACGATTGTTTCAGTGAAGCAGCATTATCGCCAATTTGACGCCAAGTTGCACAACTCCAGCTATCATCATGAGTTTGAACTGGAATCGCTAGATCTACACTAGCTCACTATTCTCCGTGCCACTTTCTGAGCAGACTAAAGCGATAGAAAGGGTATAGACCAGGGGAAGACGCAGGTGAAACGGGCTGCGCCTGCGGTGTTGTCACTTGCTAGGAAAGGGGCAAGGGGGAACGCGTTTCATGTCAGTCGTCAGCACGAGTTACGGCAATAGTGTACCCAACGCGGAGCTGCCATATTTATTCAGTAGATGTCTTGACCACGTGGGTGCAGTTACTATCGTATTACGCTTAAAACAGCAGTTGCGGTATGGGATCCCACTAATACCACAGTCTAATACGTTAATGCATTTATTCTTTCAAATGTGCTCAAGTTACAACCAGTGAGCTCCGCTGTGTTATAATGTTGGAGTACAACATTCAATCGCGCGCCGCTTCATTTGGCAACCGAGGCGAGTGTGAGGATGCAATGACGTTACTTCCGCTTAAGTATGTTCAAAAGGTGGCCTGGAGTATAGAGTGCGGCATTAAGTCAGCCGTGCTCTGAGTTGTGTTGCCTTCCATAACGATACTAAGAAAGCGAGAGCGTTCAGGCTGTAAAACGGTCACCAGATACAATCTACAAGAACAGTACAATGATTATCATCAACAGTTCGAAAAATGCCTTCTATCAGTGAAGTGAAAGAACTACCGTATGCAACGACACCAACTCCATCCATAATAACGAGACAGGACTGAATTTGGAAAGCGACATCTAACAAATTTTGATCGTGGATATTTCGTTGGCAGAGATACGATTGGGGCGAGGTGGAATTCCGGATGCTTGGGTATTTCTCGATGAAATATTTTATTCTGTGAGCTGAGCATATTTTCAAGTTCCAAGATCTTAAGACTGCAGGTTTTCAGCGCAGTCTGCCATTCAGACCAAGTCGTCGACACAGGCCAAATTGCTTACTACATTTCCACCGAACTGAATCCCTCCCTGCCCCTGAATACCTTTCAGTAGACTGATGAAATGGAAATGAAATGGCGTATGGCTTTCAGTGCCGGGAGTGTCCGAGGACAAGTTCGGCTCGCCAGATGCAGGTCGTTTGAATTGACTCCCGTAGGCGACCTGCGCGTCGTGATGAGGATGAAATGATTATGAAGACGACACATACACCCAGCCCCAGTGCCAGAGAAATTGACCAATTAAGGTTAAAATTCCCGACCCTGCCGAAAATCGAACCCGGGACCCCTGTGGCCAAAGACCAGCACGCTAACCATTTAGCCATCGAGCCGGACAGTAGACTGATGATCCATGTAAACTATGAACAACAAACGTGAAGGATTACAGCCTTTTCGAACCACTGTCACTACTTTGAACCAAGAACTCATTCCACCATAAATTCTTACTGTAGCCCGATTGTCAGCATGAATCCATTTGATTGCCTGCAATTATTATTTACTGTACAGTATTAAACCATAAATGTATCATCATAGGCATTCACTCGCTGGCTGATATAATGAAAAAAAAAAAAAAATGAAATGGCCGGGAGTGTCCGAGGACAAGTTCGACTCACCAGATGCAGGTCCTTTTACTTGACACCCGTAGGCGACCTGCGCGTCGTGATGAGGATAAAATGATGATGAAAACGACACATACACCCAGCCCTCGTGCAAGCGGAATTAACCAATTATGGTTAAAATCCCCGACCATGTCGGGAATCGAACCAAAGACGAGCACGCTAACCATTTAGCCATGGAGCCGGACTTTGATATAACGATGTTTTTGGAATGCATATTACCAATGGAACATTCTTCTTCTTCATCATCATCATCATCTTCTTCTTCTTCTTCTTCTTCTTCTTCTTCTTCTTCTTCTTCTTCTTCCTAATTACCTGTGGTCGACATTTTGTATGAATTTAGCCCAGTTTAACGATGAGATGCTTTTTCTGTAGCCAACACTATGCGGAAGAATATATCCACTATTGCGTTTTCTGTGGTGGTTTGCAGCGTGATTTGTTGTATGTACAGTAAATGACTATGAATACTAAGAGGAACACAAACACCCACGTTACACGCATTAACCACACGCGGTAAAAACCCACGGCCAGGGTGAGAATCGAACCCGCGGCCCTCTGAACAAAAGGTCAGTGGACTTGGAAAGCCTGCCTGTCCTTAACGAAGAAATTGCAATAATTATAACTGCTGTATGACCACGACATGCGCTATCCCGATGTTCTCTTTACAATGCTATCCGTTCATCGCTTTTGAAAAGTCAACCTCAAAAAAAAAAAAAAAAAAAAAAAAAAAAAAAAAAAAAAAGGAAGACGCATTCTATGTTATAATAATATAACTATAATCAAAGCTTTCACTAATGAACTGCATTTTATCTCCAGCAAATTAGTGGAGTTAAAAAGATGAAACTCGCAATATAATATTTTTCTTTCATCATGATTATCGGTGTTCACTAATGACAAGGTTCTCGCAACACAGAACTTAATGAGAATATTTCACAACAAAACAATGGAGCTAGTACACGATTATCACATCAATAGAATGACGACATCCGGAATGGCACGTTTCCACGTGCCTCAACGAGCACCTTCATTGGCACAAGCACTTATACATTTCGAGCTATAGAGCTAGTGGTTTCGCTACTACGGGTTTTTTTTTTTTTTTGCTTTACGTCACACCGTCACAGATAGGTATTATGGTGACCATGGGATAGGGAAGATGTAGGAATGGGAAGGAAGCGGCCGTGTGTGCCTGGTGTGAAAATGGGAAACCACGGAAAGCCATCAACAGGGCTGCCGACAGTGGGGCTCGAACCCACTATCTCCCGGACGCAAGCTCACAGCTGCGCGCCCATAACAGCACGGCTGCTGTTGCTACTACTACTACCCAACCACCACCAGTAGCGGTGATTGGGGGAGGGCGGTTTCCCGCCCACTTTATAGAGAAAAAATTCCATTTTAGTTCCATTTTAGCCATCTAAAATTAGGAATTATTAAAGAAATGGAACAAGTTTTATAAACCTTTTTATTTAATACCTAATTCTTTCCTTTAATTTCTTTAAATATTAAAAATACTTAGCGAAAATACGCACAAAATGTCATTCGACGCAGCTTACCGATTTTTCAGCGCCACAGCAAGTAGTGGATAATCGCCCAGAAGAAGCGCGACTAGTATCTGATGGCACAAAACCTTAGTTACGCTCATGTGTAAATAAGGAGTGTCTATTCAAAAAGGTGCTACTTCCACCTTAAGGAGGTTGTGGGAAAAGCGCAACAGACGTAAAATAAAACGCACATGGAACGTGCCCATGATCGGGTTTGGTACAACTTCTAAGGAATTGCATCTTCTTGGTCTGGATTGTTCATGGCAAGCGATAATATTGAACTACTGTAATGCATGTGGACGAAATAATGATTTATTTTTTGGAAGTGGAAATGGAGCCTTGTCAATAGACACTCCTCAATTGTTCCTTTGGTGAAAGTGTTGCTGTATATATTGAATAAGAATCTCAAAAAACTATTATTGCCGAACTTAAGTTGGTAAACTGTCAATTTTTACTTCTCCGTCGAAATTCGCTCCGTCCATCCATTATCTAAAGGCTAAGCCACATCCCACGGTCTTCAACAGTCCTTTTCATCGTGACATAGGAAGCAAAACCCAGCTGAGTGATTATGTTCCTAAGATATGAGAGACGTGGTTTTCCTCTGGAATTCTTCCCTACGACCTTTCCTTCGAAGACATTCTGAAGAAAGGTGTCATATCGTAGGACGTGTCCAAGAAATTTAACTTTCCTTTGATCTATTGAATAAATTTAGGTCCGTTTCTCATTAACTTCATTCAAGATTTGGATATTAGTCTTTTTCTGTCCTACTCGTCCCTGTTAGTCTTCTCCAGAACCACATTTCAGCAGCTTCCAGTGTTGATTGTGCTTGTTTTCCCAAAGAGCATAAAAACCCATTTTATAGCTATTTTGTTTCAATTTTGTTTTCTACAACCCCCCCCCCCCCACTTCTAATTCCCAATCGCCGTTAGTGACCACCACCACTACTACTACTGTTATTAGTTTTAGTCCCACTAACTACGTTAATAGAGACACCAAGGTGCCCGGAATTTTCTCCTGGAGTTCTATTTTTTTGGGCGGAAAATCTACCGACATGACACTGGTATAGCATGTTATAGTGAAATTTCACAGGACAATGAAACGGGAACAAGAAACATTCAAATGGAGTAAAATTTATTTATTTATTTATTTATTTATTTATTTATTTATTTATTTATTTATTTATTTATTTATTTATTTATTTTTGGGAAACCAAAACAGCGAGAAACCGAATTACAGGGTTCCGCAATGAAAAATATATTTACATTGGAGTAGCATAGTGCAAGCACAAAAAAATAAGTGAAAGTCCAATGAGGAAAAAATATCTAATAATAAAAATAGAGAAAAAATCAAAACTAACAAAATAACTGTAGAGACACAACAATTAACAACAAAACATAAAGGCAAAAGAAGCAACGAGAAAAATTAAATATCGAAAGTAAAGCGAAGAGAAGAACTTATACAGTAGCTAGGTACAGTAAGTAACGGTATAGTACAGTAAAAAAAATTTACATTATGTACAATAGAGGGGACAGTAATGCGAAGAGAAATTAAGAATATGATGAAAATGAGCTAGGTTAAGTTAAGTTAAGGAAGAATCGATTAAAGGAGGCATACGGAGAAAGAAAAAAAAACGTCCAAGTTCCTGTCAGAATATAAAAAGTTAAGGAGGGTTGGAATGCGGATAAATAAAGTTCCTTGAACAAGAGAGAGGCGGGTATACGGAATATGAAGGGGTGGATTAATCCTGGTTTTGCGAGTTGAAATATCCTACTTGGCCTTCGGTGTTCTATTCCAGAAGAAAGGGCTGTGCCACTGTTGACCTGGAAACATATGAAAAGCCACGGATTAACTTGTCTAAATGACATTGCCTTGAGCGTTATTAAGGATCCACTAAAAATTATCCTTCACCATTTGTATTTTACGGCATATGGGAGGGGTAGGAGTGGGAAGGAAGCGGCCCTGGCCTTAACTGAGATACAGCCTGATGTGAAAACGGGAAACCATGGACAACCATCTTCAGGGCTGCCGACAGTGGGGCTCGAACCCACTGCCTCCCTATTGCAAGCTCACAGCTACGCGCCCCTTACCGCATGATTGACTCGCCCGGTGATCAGGAATCAATCCACTACTGAACCATGCATAATTATATTCAACAATACAAGAAACTGTCATCTTGTTTCAGGACACCTGTGATCGCTTAATATTTCTAAGCTGATATCTCGCTTGCAGAGATGGTCTTTGAACAGCCAGACGCATCGTTAGCTACAGATCTACCAATGCTTGTCATCGATCGCAAGAAGAGGTACATTCTCCTTCTGAGTATCATCACAAATCTAGAGAGACGTCATTCATCTGTAAGGATCTCCACTCTTCCAGCTATGTGTTTATAAGAGTCCACAAGATTAGGACTGGACTACCACAACCGTACGAGTGTCCTCATTAAATCGTTCAAAGTACCTTCAGAATATTTTAAACTGAAACTAAAAGGTACAGAAATTGAAGTTTTAGCTGATAGGCTGAAACCAAGCTACACATTCAAGAAGAGTGAAGGAGAACTTGAAGAGGCAGAAGAATATGTTTTTAAGCCCAAGATGTAGTATACGAGAACCTCCCAAACAGACACGTTCAGACAGTTCAATGAAAGTCCCTGTTCGATTTGGAGTTGACTGAGTGACATCTGTGAGGGATGTAACGGTACTGATACACTGACAGCAACCGAGCTCGATAGCTGCAGTCGCTTAAGTGCGGCCACTACCCAGTATTCGGGAGATAAAGGGTTCGAACCCCACTGTCGGCAGCCCTGAAGATAGTTTTCCGCAGTTTCCCATTTTTTTTTTGCTAGGGGCTTTACGTCGCACCGACACAGATAGGTCTTATGGCGACGATGGGATAGGAAAGGCCTAGGAGTTGGAAGGAAGCGGCCGTGGCCTTAATTAAGGTACAGCCCCAGCATTTGCCTGGTGTGAAAATGGGAAACCACGGAAAACCATCTTCAGGGCTGCCGATAGTGGGATTCGAACCTACTATCTCCCGGATGCAAGCTCACAGCCGCGCGCCTCTACGCGCACAGCCAACTCGCCCGGTGTTTCCCATTTTCACACCAGGCAAATGCTGCGGTAGTACCTTAATTAACGCCACGGCTGCGTTCTTCCCACTCCTAGCCTTTCCCTGTCCCATCGGCGCCATAAGACCTATCTGTGTCGGTGCGACGTAAAGCCACTAGCATTTTAAAAAAAACTGCGGTGACAGATGAAGGACCAATGTATCTAGCAACAAAAGTCTGACCTCTGTATGACGTCATCGGGTGATGCAGTAGCACCACCATCTTGAGATACTAAAATCGCAGTGCTCATTCTACTTTTGCTGCTGGGGTCTTCAGCCGCGTGGTAAGGTGAGCAGCTGGCGACGAGCACACCGCACTGTATAGTCCTGACGCTGAACGCATACCCATGCGGTATCTTCTGATCTCAAAAACTTGGCCCACCCTGGTAATAATGAGGGTTGTCAGTCGATTTCTTTTCTCTGGACGTTTAAAAGACAAGTGGGCGCTGTCGAGAGCGAGGTTGTCATAAACATGTTAACATTTAATTTATTCTAAAGTCAAAATATAAATATAAAAATCTGATCATGAACCACAGCACAAACCAATATCGCAGAATAATTTGTTTCGTGCTTAGCCCGTGCGGTGGTCGCAGATGTTAGAAGAAAGAAAGAAAGAAAGAAAGAAAGAAAGAAAGAAAGAAAAACAAGAAGAAGGAATTGCCAAATGAACTCGACAAGTCCGACATCCAACTTGCCGGGATGCGTCAACGCTGTTGATTCACCGACCTTGTTGTTGTTGTTGTTGTTGTTGTTGTTGTTGTTGTTGTTGTTGTTGTTACTGTGGTTCTTGCGTGGATGTTGATGAATTCAAAAAGAAAATTAAGAATACTCGTAGTACGTGTATACAGCAATTTGTGAATATTAAATATTCTAAGAAGACAGGCGCTGGGCTGAGTGGCTCAGACGGTTAAGGCGCTGGCCTTCTAACCCCAACTTGGCAGGTTCGATCCTGGCTCAATCCGGTGGTATTTGAAGGTGCTCAAATACGACAGCCTCGAGTCGGTAGATTTACTGACACGTAAAAGAACTCCTGCGGGACTAAATTCCGGTACCTCGGCGTCTCCGAAGACCGTAAAAGTAGTTAGTGGGACGTAAAGCAAATAACATTATTATTATTAAGAAGACAGGCAATTTCATTCACCCACAATGCAGCGGCTGGCATCACTGACAAATTATTGAGTGAAGTAATGATCGAACATGATACCGATTAGTCTCAGGTGATTTATAAATGTGCTTTCATTATGACCTAAAATCCCCTCCCACGTCCACACATTTCTTTTCCTTCTACTTTTCTCAGCATTATTAGCTAATCGACGACAAAACATATCAGCAATAGGGACGTTCCGATTTACTAAAATACTGGTAGCGATATTTCATTCGATGGCGATACTTATATGTCGAAATTATCAAAACAAAATATCGATATTTCTCGATATCAAATGATTTTTTCAAAATACAAGGAACCGAAAGTATACTGAATTACGTTAATTTTGGAATAACGACTGTTTCTAGAGAAACAAATTACTTAAGAATATCAAATAAAACAATCAAAATACTGTTTGCAAAATCATAATCAAAAGTTTGTTGTATTTCTGCTGAAGTTGACATGTTTAGAACATTGTTTACACACTGTGACACTTCACTATTTTTGTCAAGTACATCCACACTCTATCCTACTAGTCGGAGGAGCCATTTTCGCAACTGAAAGTAACTTTCACGAGAAAACGCCAACGCAAAAACATTTATGCGATGAATACATAATTCTGATTTACCCGCAAAGTAAACATGTTTACAACACGCAACAGGCCAACAGTGAGACACAGAAAGAACACAGGTAACTGAATGAAGATCGAACAAGGTATGGATAATAAATAATGGCGTATGGATTTTAATGCGGGGAGTGTCCGAGAACATGTTCGGCTCGCCAGGTGTAGGTCTTTCGATTTGACACCCGTAGGCGACCTGCGCGTCGTGATGAGGGTGAAATGATGATGAAGACGACACATACACCCAGCCCCCATGCCAGATAAATTAACCAATGATGGTTAAAATTCCCGACCCTGCTGGGAATCGAACCCGGGACCCTTGTGACCAAAGGCCAGCACGTTAACCATTTAGCCATGGAGTGTATGGACAAAAGTCCTTGTTATCGATATTAAAATATTCGTGTCTTTCTTTTACGGTAATAGACTGCTCAATAAGTTTACTCTTAATTGCAATTTTTCCTAACGGTCCTTTCGATATCGGTAATGCCATAATATAGTATCGATACTATAAAAAATCGAAACAATATTTATACTGAAATATCGAATATCGATGGAAAAGTACCGATATTTACTAATATTTACTAATATCGTTAATATTGCAACATCCGTAACTAGCAACAGCTGATGTCCGTTCACGTGCGATATCCGCCATCTTCATCAGGCGCCAGTGCAGTGTCACGTAAAAAGCCTGGTCGGGACGTTGCTCCCTTCTATGGCTGGATAACATATGTGATCAAAAATCTGACGGGAAGTCTCACAACATGGCGAACGCATTAAAGTTAGGACTGATAGGAGATGTGTACAACAGTCATTAAAAA
Organism: Anabrus simplex; assembly: GCF_040414725.1. NCBI lineage: Eukaryota > Metazoa > Arthropoda > Insecta > Orthoptera > Tettigoniidae > Anabrus > Anabrus simplex. The sequence continues at coordinate 70,870,089 of NC_090272.1, read as the reverse complement.
TGCACTCGGACTGATCAAGGCAAGAGCTAATAAAACCTGAAAGAAGCCATGGCCTTAATGCCTGTGTAATTGGTCAAGCGATCTAGCCAAGCTCACTGCAAGGACGAAACGTTACGACATGCATGGAAGGCTACGGTCACGGGAAGAGCTCTTCTTATCATGATCACCATCGTCGCCGTCGCTAATACGGGTCATACATACAGAATCTCCAAAACGTCCGTAACTGGTGACATTCGAAACCCTCACCTTCCTACCAAACGATTTACGTACAGAATCTCCAAAACGTCCGTAACTGGTGACGTTTGAAACCCTCACCTTCCTACCAAACGATTGGATTATTACTCATCTTTAGAACTGAGAAGCAGTACTAGTATATTCTTCTTGAGCCGTCGTCTCCAAACGGAGGTAGACGATCCATACGGCCAGCTCCGATCTTGACGTTGCAGCCATGCCATGTCGATTTATTGGAATATCTCTCAGGATCTTTAATGCAGTGGTTTCCCGTTGCCTTCTGCATCCTAATGCCGTTGACCAAACTGGTTCCTCCGCCTTTGGAAACAATTTCTTGTCTCCAGGACAATAGAGTGCCCTTACCCATACCCGCTCATCCACTCTCAAAGAGACTGTTGGCACTTGGTATAGGGGATCTCCTTATACCGGGAGATAATCGGTCCCTTCATTCGTTAGCCGTCTGCATATAAAATGTAATGTTTATATGCAGTCGTTGCCCCCTCTCTACCGCGGGGAAGTGAATGTCGGGATTTCACCGTCATTGAAACAAGGACCAAATGGCATTTCCTTGTTTCTCTGGTTCTATTCTAGCATCCGTTTGAAGGGTATCCCCGCCAGCCAATATTGCTAATTTCTCGAAGTTCAAGTTATAGAAATAGCAACATTAGTTCTATTATACAGGATGTATCCGTGATGATGCTGCAAAGTTTCAGGGATTCTCGAAGACGGCAAATGGATCAATCTGAGATAAGGAACCATATTTCGGAAACGATCGAGTCAAAAGTTAAGCAAAATTCTACTCATTTAAGTCTGTTTACCTGCACAAGTTCCACAAACTGTTCTACTTACAACAAATGTTCGAAACGGCGGCCCTCTGCAGAATGGCATTGTCGCACAAAGTTCTGCCGTACCCGTTCGAATATCCCCGGTGTCGTTTGAACAGCGCCGTAGGCAGCGAGAATTCTTGCCAAGAGATCCTATTCAGTCTCGACAGATGTCTCATACACACGGCTTTTCGCATGGTCCCGAAAGAAGAAAAAGTGGGGTGAGATCAGGTGAACTACTGCGGGACGAAATTCCGACACTCCGACGTCTGTTAAGAACGTACGGACGTTAAACAACTTGCATTATTAATAACTTCTGACTCGAACGTTTCCGGACTACGGTTCCGTATCTCAAATTGATCCATTTGCCATCCTCCATCATGTTTGTAACATCATCACTGGTACACCCTTCTCAAATTGATTCCTTTGCCATCCTCCATCATGTTTGTAACATCATCACTGGTACACCCTTCTCAAATTGATCCATTTGCCATCCTCCATCATGTTTGTAACATCATCACTGGTACACCCTTCTCAAATTGATCCATTTGCCATCCTCCATCATGCCTCAAAGTTTGTAACATCATCACTGGTACACTCTTTATACAGTAATTAAAATACGGTTGTGATCCACAAAAAGGCTCCAATACCATAATTGAGGCCACGACTGCCTACCTTCTCAAACCTACCCCATTCTACATGATGTGTTACTGTGACTTTAAACCAGGAACGAGAAACAAAGCAAAAAAACACTAAAAGGCTGGCATCAGGTAAGCAACCTTCCTTCAAACTGGGCCAAATTCACATAAGCAACATTGATAGCACTCGCGATCCCACGAACTGTGTGAACAAAGCGACAGAGAAAGTAAATAACTGAAAGGAAAGTACGCGGAGTAAATATAAATTGGTGTCAAACATTTTGGGTACATATTCTTAACAACAAAACCTTGAAGACTTTCCTATGAAACATGGTCATCAAAATGCTCAGTTTCATAGTTACGCTACTTTGTCATTTACAAAGAAGATAATAGTACAAGCGACACTATTAAGTAAGGTATTACAAAAAATGCTCAAGTGGCCTCTTCCTACGCCAATACATCCCCTAAGCCTGTGCTCTATGCTTTGTAGAATACAGTTATGTAGCGCAAACATATCTACGAAATGCCACTGCAATATTTGTCCCAAATGGAACATAATAATTGCTTTTACAGAAATTAAGTAAACAAAAAACAAACAAAAAAAACACATACGGAAGCGCTGCGACGTACCAGAAAAATAGTTGTAAGGTAGTAAAGTATGTATCCATATTATTCTCTGCAAGTAAAATATTTCGTACTATTTCTTAATTTACCGCAGAGTTTAGACTTTATTTGTGTAAAAGCAATTATGTTCTATTTGGGACAAATATTACAGTGATGTTCGTAGATATGATTGCGCTACGTAACCGTAGAAAACACTCGGGGTGCTTCGCTTTTGCTCAGAACGTCAACACTGGGTACAGCAGGTGATGCTTCCCAGAAAGCAATTCTTCTTGTACTAACGTATCTGATGGATTTTCGTCCACATTACAAAAAACTTCTTCCTCCAAGAGCACACCTCTCTCGGACTTCCAACATCTAAGACATTCCTCTAAAATTTTCCCGCCTCTCCCAAACGTTGGTGAATTCGTGAGAATGATTTTTTCCAAGCTTGGGGTACCTTTTAGCACGAAGCTCACGTGCTCTTGATGCATTCCCATCTGAGAGACCATAAATTAAGTGAATATTTGTCATATCACTCAGTGAATACAATTTCTTAATGTAAACAACCAACCAACCACCCAAACAAAAGTCAATACATCCGAGGAAACCAAATCTCTAACGAAATAGTTGCTAAAACATGAAAGAAATTTGATATGATTGCTCACCCTGGGTCAATACAAGGATACACTTTTTGATAACTCGGATGATGATGATGATTATGCTTGTTGTTTAAAGGGGCCTAACATCTAGGTGATCGGCCCCTAATGGTACGAAAAGAAACGAAATGGAATGACAAATTAAAACTCCAAAATCCTCCACTGACCAGAATTCAAAACGTGAGGACGAAGAATGAACGGATGGATATGAATTTAAAACAATCAGTGGGTCCGACAGGCAATGTCACGCATTCACAGAAACTGACGTGAAATAATAGTATTACTGACAAAGGGACTGCGTCTATAGCATAATACTGAATCGATGATGCTTTTAGTCTAAAGGGGCCCAAAATCCAAGTCATCGGACCCCTATAATGGTACTTATCGCTATGAAAGCAGAACCATGGTATTTGTCATGTTGCGATACTAATAAAAAATAGGGTAGACTCGCTGTATTCCACACAGTATGGTACTACTCACAGGTAATGAATTTCGCACATAGAATACAGACCTATGGTGTTTCGCACATTGCAGCGCCATTTACAGGCAACGCAAACCTATGATGTTCATCACACAAGCGTTTTAACCACAGGGACTCGCGCTATCCCGTGGTGTTCCTCATATAGTGGGTACTAATCATAGGCAAGCCAGAACCACGGTGTCGCTCATATAGTGGTACTAACCACAGGTACTGTAAAAGCCGACACCGTACTCTTTTGCTACTAATCACAAACCTATTTGGTAACTAACATAGTGGCACTAGGCGCAAGTAAAAGTGACCCATGGTGTTCCCCGCGTGGTGGTACTAATTACAAGTAGTTTCATGGTTCTAATTCAATCATCCCTTGTTCGCCCCTTTAAGTCGCCTCTTACGACAGGCAGGGGATACCGTGGGTGTATTCTTCGTCTGCGTCCCCAACCAACAGGGGGTTGTGTGTTTGGTCCGCGAGAGGTATTTTATTTCCCTCAAGTCCGCCGGCAAGCCGGTTAGGATCCCCATATCCGCCACCTGGGACGCGCCACGTGGGAGTATCACCTCTCCCCCTGCTACGCCAGCGTGGTAGGTTCGTGGTGATAACTGGGAAACTAAGTATTTTCAGGACCATGTTAACTGTAATATTTCAAATGTTTAGTTGTTAGTAATATGTCTTCAAAATATTTGACAATGCTAGTGGACCAGCAAGGTATCACAGAGACCAATAGGGGAAGTATATTTTGAAACAAGAAACATGTAATGTTTGTTATATACACAAATTAGAAGCACGAAAAATTGGATCTCTTCGATGCACTAACAACAAGTACAATAAATGATCTCTGGTTTTTGGAACATGAAGAGAAGCCTTTTACACGCAAACATACATCTAAATTATTTGTTATGGTTAGTTCATTCATTTAACATACGAGTGTACTAACAATCAAATGGGTTCAACATTTACAACTTAAGACACATTAAAACAGTTATACACAAAGAGTAGTTAAACAGCATTAAACGTATTCCAAAAGAAATAAACTTTACAATATTTTCGAAGGAAAAAAGAGTGCAGATAAAAGATTTAATTTGTCACATGGCCTTGTAAATGAAATGAAATGGAGTATGGCTTTTAGTGCCGGGAGTGTCCGAGGACATGTTCGGCTCGCCAGATGCAGGTCTTTTGATTTGACTCCCGTAGGCGACCTGCGCGGCGTGATGAGGATGAAATGATGATGAAGACGACACATACACCCAGCCCCCGTGTCAGCGAAATTAACCAATTAAGGTTAAAATTCCCGACCCTGCCGGGAATCGAACCCGGGACCCCTGTGACCAAAGGCCAGCACGCTAACCATTTAGCCATGGAGCCGGGCATGGCCTTGTGTACTATATAAGTACCAGTTACAATTCAAGGTCCAATCCTTGAAACCAGGTGACAGCCTCTAGGGTAGCAGCATACAGTGCTCGCAATGAGCACTCCTGCGCAATATACTTAAGTCGCATTTACAATCACACAAGCGTGAGTGTTTTCTGCCACACTGGTGCAAGAATGCAGTATCACAGCACATGTCATTTAGATTTATCCATGAACGTGTAAATTGTACATGACCATCTATATAGCTTAATAATAATAATAATAATAATAATAATAATAATAATAATAATAATAATAATAATAATAATAATAATACGGCCTCAGCTACGGTGGGCGGACATTTTCATTTGACATCATCGGCTGTCAGCTCGTCAATTTCGACATTCCGTCTTACTCTAGACCTACTACATGGCAGAGTAAATCGAATCTGCCTTGGGTCTCTATGGCTGAGTGTTAAATAATTTTGTCAGGTAAGCACCAATTGAGGTGTCATCAGAGATCTTTTACATGCCGACATCGTACAGCATGGAGTGTCGAATAGACTTTTTTCCGGCCTTGAAAAACACGAATACCTCTGTCGGATTTAAACTCACTATCTTGAGATCCGGAGGTCGACACTCTGCCACTGATTCACACAGACAGCTATAACTTAAAATTAATTTAAATAAATAGAAACCATAGGGTCCGCTTCTGTGGTGTAGTGGTTAGTGTGATTAGCTGACAACCTCGGAGGCGCGGGTTCGATTCCCGGCTCTGCCACGAAATTTGAAAAGTGATACGAGGGCTGGAACGGGGTCCACTCAGCCTCGGGAGGTCGTGAGTAGAGGTGAGTTCGATTCCCACCTCAGCCATCCTCGAAGTGGTTTTCCGTGGTTTCCCACTTCTCCAGGCAATTGCCGGGATGGTACCTAACTTAAGGCCACGGCCGCTTCCTTCCCTCTTCCTTGCCTATCCCTTACGGTATTCTCATCACTCCGCAAGGCCCCCTGTTCACCATAGCAGGTGAGGCCGCCTGGATGAGGTACTGGTCATCCTCCCCAGTTGTATCCCCGACACAGAGTTTGAAGCTCCAGGACACTGCCCTGAGGCGGTAGAAGAGGGATCCCTCGCTGAGTCCGAGGGAAAAACCGACCCTGGAGGGTAAACAGATAAATAAGAAGAAGAAACCATAGGGCCGAAAATAATTAATATTGCAACATTTTAAAAATTCCAACGAAAATTAATTAAATATATTTTAATTTCTTATTCTCCGCATGAATAAATTAGTAGGCTGAACATTTCGACGGCTTACTTCTAAAACCTCGTATGTCCCAAAGCTCTTTGTACACATTATATTCCTTAACACTGGTCACGCCTCCCAGCCACATATTTATATGCAGTCCATTACGATAATTTTCGTTGTGTTCATTTTCCTATGATAATGTTTAAAGGAAAATGGATCTTACCATACCGTATTGTAGGGATGCTGTTTGCAGGGGAATTTTTCGCACTCCTACAGTATCATGTATTTAGGGTTCATTTTCCTTTACACGTTAGCATAGGAAAATGAACACAACGAACATTGTTCTGATGGGCTGCATATCTATACGTGGCTGGGAGGCGTGACCAGTCTGAAGGATAATAATGGAGAGGAAGATCATTGAGACCTACGAGGTTTTAGAAGTAAGCCGTCGATTTGTAGTTCCCCTAGTATTCGGGCAGCTGTCCATAGTGGATTTTCTATCTCTAGACGCAGTAGATTTTACTGCTGGTTCGCTAATCTAAATGAACACAGTAGAGTCCCGCAAACTCGACCTAATGTGGACTGAGAGGGTGTCGAGTTTCCGAAATATTGACTTTTATGGAATAAGGGGTGGGTTATTCACAGCACATAATATTGTACTGCATATTACTTTAACGGAGCCTCCGTGGCTCAGGCGGCAGCGCGCCGGCCTCTCAACGCTGGGTTCCATGGTTCAAATCCCGGTCACTCCTTGTGAGATTTGTGCTGGACAAAGCGGAGGCGGGGCAGGTTTTTCTCCGGGTACTTCGGTTTTCCCCAGTCATCTTTCATTCCAGAAACACTCTCCAATATAATTTCAATTCATCTGTCAGTCATTAATCATTGCCACAGAGGAGTGCGACAGGCTTCGGCAGCCGGTACAATTCCTATCCTCGCCGCTACATGGGGGTTTCATTCATTCCATTTCTGACCCGGTCGAATGACTGGAAACAGGCTGTGGATTTTCATTACTTTAACGAAAGTTCTAGCACAACTTGTCAGAACTACAATGAATTACCTAAATATGTACTTGAAATTAAGAAACCATCAAAAAATGAAAGTGGAGATAGCAAGATATTTGTTAAATAAGGAGTTAAGCGGATTCATATTAAAACGTTTACAGAGATTATTTAATTTGTTAATTTGTTTTGTTATGATACTGTCACCACTGATTATTATTTTATTTACACTGTAACGATATAACGTGATGTCGCTTATAAATCCAACTAGCAGAAGTACCCGTTCTTCGTACGGGTTATCAGAAACTGGCTTTAGTTACTCATACTATCGGTGTGACTGACTTCATTAGATATTTATATCACTGGTGTATTTACTTAAGTACGTAGAAATTATTTGTCATGTTTGGAATTATAGTGTATCTGCTTCTTCTTTTCTTCACGGGGACCTCTAAATATTAGTTCCTATCTAGCGTCGACCTCTAAGATCTTTTGCTACCATGTTTTTCCTTCATTCCCACCTACATATACCTGCTCCCTTCACAAAGCTGCAGGTTTAGTGTAAGTATACTTCCACTAGATAGTACCACAAATATAAATATTATTGAATGTATTTGTTTGATCCGACATTTCGTAACTGTTGCAAATGATCAACGAAATACGCGATGCATAAAAGAAACTACTATTATTATCGAGAATTATGATTCCCAGGGCTTGTCACTCATGTCGCACATCATATAATGAATCTGAGTATAAATGTTGAGAATTTTTTTCAAGTCATCTTGACAATTAGGTTGTTTTCATGATTACAATTATCGTAAAAGTGGACCAAAATATCGGCACTAATAACATCAGTGATCCTACTACTCCATGATTTGATAGAAAATATTTTAAACTATAGGTAACAGACTCCGTAAAATGCTGAAATCTAAGCCAGTACGCAAAAACGGAGGTCGGTCGGCAACCGCTGGTCGCTGTACTACGGAGATCTCCGGGGCTATTATTTTTATACTTCACTCCCTATCCATCCCCGCCCAAAGGAGTGCTATGAGCGTCTTACACAACAGTTTATTTTTTCCAGATTGTAAGTTCTATGTGTATCAATTTTGGTTGGCAGCTATGCCAAACGTACATGCATAATCTAGCTGCTGTAGAATCCTGGAGCTGACGTTGCCATGGTTACGGCAGTTCATTTCTTTATCCGATTCCTAGAGCAGGGATAGTGTGGTTCCAATATCTCCATAACGGTTGGTTTTAGGGCTCGTAGGGCTTACCGAGTTTTGTTCTTTGCGTCAAGAGGATTAAATTGAGCTTTGCCCCGTCCTTATACGACAGATTCGATATTTTGCCTATATTAGCCTATTATTTTTATATCTCCCCCCGTGCCCCCCCCACCTCGAATTGTTTTGAAAATAAAACGCAGCCCATGTTACTCACTGGCAATGTAGTTTTCTATAGGTGAAGTAATTTTTAAAATCGGTTCAGTAATTTTTGAGTCTATTTGTTACAAACAAACAAATTTTTCCTCTTTATAATATTAGTATAGATGCACCAGGACATTCTACTTACTAATGTCCCGCATGAACCAGTGATGCACGGGATACCTAATCACTTGTTTTCGAAGGAGCGCTACAACGTGCTGTATTTTGAATGTTGTAAAAGAAATAGCAGTCATTTTACTGCACACGTTCCATAACAGGGTGCATTTGTAAATACGCCGAAGGTGCAGAAAAGATAATGTAATAACTGATTAATTTATACACGTGTAGACATTCCACTCTGGAGTATAAAAGAATTATTTGTATGAAACAAAAATTAATACCGTTCGGCGAAATACGTGTGTAGAAGGCATACGTCTGTTTGGAGCTTCGGCTGGATTCCGTCCAGATTTCCCACAGATTGAAATGATGTCTGTTTATTCGTCGCGGCTAAACACACTAGTCATTGCCGATATGCAGACAGCCTAGTACTTTACGGTCGAAAACAAGATTTACTAACGCAAGGGGTTGCATCAGACGAGTAGCGCTGAGGAACATGCTGCGAGCGACCGTCCGGTTGTTATTTCTTCGTAATCAGACATAATCTGCCTGCTGGCAGTAGTGCCCCTATGAAAATCAGTTAGTAGACATCCCATTCATCATTTGTGCATGCGAGATATTTATAAGTAGAAAGTACGGCGGTCGCGAGCCGCCTGATATATTGCTCGCTTCAATGAACACTGGCTCGAGGAAGTCGATCTTTCGAAAGAATATATATATTTTTTAATCTGTGCAAAAACTAATACAGTCTAATATTGCGATATCGCTTTTAACGGCATATTGGATATAATGGCGAAATGTAACGGTCCCGTCAAAATCCTATATAAACACTGTATTTTAAAAATCGCTTAATACGACATATCGCATAAAACGATCAGCTTTTCGGCTATAACGTCCAATGCTGATTTTTGTTTGATACGTACTGTACTTGGGGTTTGCTCACAACAATGTTACGCTTATTGTTGTAGACTTCAGATCAGTCTGCCTGTTCAACAGTCAATGCAAGTATCGCTCTGAAGATGACGCAAAAGAAAAAGGAAGTGTTTAATACTGAAAAAAGTCACACATGATGTGGCGATGACATAACTGGGTAACAAACGTGTTATATCATAGGAATTGTGTGTATCACACTGAACGATTTCCACAATTTGGAAGGACAGAGAGAAAACAGGTCTCTTTTCGAAGAAACTTCTGTAAAAGTCAAGAGGGCCAGAATATCTGAGCACAAAGTTATTGAAGAATCTTTACTTAGATGTTTTAAGCAGCAAAGAACAGATAGGCCTAATGGTCCTACTCTTCAAGCGAAAGCCAATGAAATTCCTCGCAGTCCTACTCCACAAATACTCTACTGTAAATACACTACTTAACGGGGTCCACTCAGCCTCGGGAGGTGAACTGAATAGAGGTGGGTTCGATCCCACCTTAGTTATCCTCGATGTGGTTTTCCGTGGTTTCTCACTTCTCCTCGAGGCAAATGCCAGGATAGTACTTAACTTAAGGCCACGGCCACAACCTTCTCCCTTTAATCTTCCGATCCCCCCTCCCACAAGGCCCCTGTTCAGCATAGCAGGTGAGGCCACCTGGGCGAGGTACTGATCATCCTCCCCAGTTGTATCCCCCGACCCAAAGTCTCACCCTCCAGACCACTGCCCTTGAGACGGTAGAGGTGGGATCCCTCGCTGGATCTGGGGGAAAACCAACCCTGGAGGGGAAACAGATTAAGAAAGAAGGAAAGAAAGAAAAAGAAATACATTACTTATTTTAGTGACGTTTTAATTTTTGTTAATTGTACATGTAACTGTGCAGACTAAAACTTACATATATGGCACGTTTAGCAAAAACGAAAAAACAAACCGGTTTGTGCGACTATCGGCTATAACGACCGTCAATTAGCGGTCCCTTCGGAGTCGTTATAACCGATTTCGACTGTGAATGGAAGACGATGTGTAGCGGATTGGGAGCGACAAGGTGGAGGAAAAAAGGGCTCCACTGGTACGGCCACTTCAAGATCCAGTGCAAGAACGTCGGACATACTCTCTCCACGTCGGACGAGACGACCAGTAGCGGCTATTAGGGGAGGGGGGCAGTTATGGAGAAAACATTATATTTTTATTCCATTTTAGCCGACTGAAAGTACGAATTATAAAAATTATTGAAAAAAGCAATTTGTACAAACCCTGTTGTCTTATCAGCTAATTCTTTCCTTTATTTTCTTTAATTATTAACAAAATGATTAGAGGAAATATGCACAAAATGTCGTTCGTCGCGGCTAACCGATTTGTATAGCGCCACAGCAAGTAGCGGAGACTTTTCATGTGCTGTGAGGAAGAGTAGCCGCGGTATATTTTTTGCCAAGATCATGGACACTGGGGTATAATTCACCCGCTTTCCGCGCGGATTCGTCAGTCTGGCAGTCTCTTTAGTGTCTGTTGGTTTCTTAGTGTGTAGTCAAATACTGAATAATGTTTAATTACGGTACACAATCACGGCGTACTTCGGTTAAATTGTAATGCATATGTAATTATTATTATTTTGGTGAAAATTTTATTATATAGCATTCAATCAAAATCTCGGAAAAAAAAACTATTATTACCGCATGTAAGCCAACGGCCGTAGCCGTGTTGAAACACCGGATCCCGTGAGATCTCCGAAGTTAAGCAACATTGGGCGTGGTCAGGAGTTGGATTGGTTGTCACGAGCTGTTGGTGGGGGGTAAGGGAATGGAGGAGCGGAAAGGAACTGGCCACCCTACCGCACGTAAACTCCGGCTCAGGAACATCTCTGCGGAGGTTCGGACCTGCCTTCGGGCAGAATAACCCTTACCTACCTACCTACCGCACGTAAGTTGGTAAACTCTCAACCTTTACCTCTCTGTCGAAATTCGCTTGGAGTGCATAATAAAAAAATGATCACTTAGTAGGTTTTTTCGCTTTTGATGTATATATTCCGGCCCCACCCCGCTATATTGGACAAACTTTTTGTTCTCTGTACATTTTTTGCCCCCCTACTGCTAATTTCCAATCATCGCTACTGGAGACGACCCCGAGTGAGCTGGCGAGTGTCCGTTTTTGGGTACAGTACATAAACGAACAAGTACTCTCATGTTAGTGTTATTGTTATTTTCGTCCCATTAACTACTTTTATGGTTTTCGGAGACGCCGAAGTGCCAGAATTTTCTCCAGCAGTACTCTTTTTTACGTGCGAGTACATCTACCAACACGAGGCTGGCGTATAGGAGCACGTTCGAATACCACCGGACTGAGCCGGGATCGAACATGCGTTCGGAAGGCCAGCATATCTGTTCACACTCACAAGGAAAGAACTTAGCTTCGTGGACTTTTAACTGTACAAATCTGACCCCTATACAGTATATACTGTACGTTGTCAGTAAACTCCCCCTCTTTTCCGTGTAGGACGAAGGACAGGTAAACAGCTTTGGCGGCTATCAGTCAAGATCAAGGTCCGTGATATTTGATGAGAAGATAACGCAAGTCGACCAGTGCCCTGAATGACGGCGAACTACTTTATCATCCGTCCAAAGGGCAGACAAATACAAGTACGGTTTGAAAAGTTCTCGGAATCACCGCTAGATGTCAGTGCTAGAGCAACGATGTTCCCGCGCAATAATCACACATCCTTTGTGAGTGAACACGTGGCGCATCAGTGCTCTAGCTGCAGGAGTGTGGTGGTGACGACTCTTCGTTGTTGTTCCCGCGTAGTGATTTGTGACAATGGAAAAACTGAGATTCGAGCATTGATGAAATACTTTGTAAAGAAAGGTATGAAAGCAAAGGAAATTCATGCCGACTTTCAGAACACACTGGGAGACTCTGAATTGAGTATGAAAAAATTATTCTAGTACATTCCGAGAACTTTTCAAAGCACCTATGTATAGCACGAGACTTTACACAAACGTGATGCCGCTCACATCATTTAGACCATGCGTCTTGTCATGATCCTACTTTTAACGTGGATATGCTTTCGGGCTGGGGGTCTATCTGTACTTCCTATTAAAAACAATAATCACTACCACCACGACCTCTATCTGGAATTAGAGCCATCAATTTCCCGACACCACTGTAACCATGGCAATCAGTGTTCGTCATTTACGCATACGTCCGGCTCCATGGCTAAGTGGTTAGCGTGCTGGCCTTTGGTCACAGGGGTCCTGGGTTCGATTCCTGGCAGGGTCGGAAAATTAAACCATAATTGGTTAATTCCCCCGGAAGGGGGAATGATCATCATCATCATCATCTCATCCTCATCACGACGCGCAGGTCGCCTACGGGAGTCAAATCAAAAGACCTGCAGCAGGCCACACGGCATTTCATTTATCTATATGTACGAGGTCAGTAGCTTTATCTCATCGTGCGCTTCCTGTAAGAAAGAGCCCACCGAGCGAGTTGGCCGTACGGTTAGGGGCCCGCAGCTGTGAGCTTGCATTAGGGAGTTAGTGAGTCCGAACCACACAGTCGACAGCCCTGAAGATGGTTTTCCGTGGTTTCCAATTTTCACACCTTAATTAACACGGCCGCTTCTTTCCCACTCCAAGATGTTTCCCATCACATCCTCGCCATAAGACCTATCTGTGTCAGTGCGACGTAAAGCAATTAAAAAAAAAAAAACAAGAGTTTGAGAAAATCTCGTATCAAGTGAACCCGTTCTACTCGTTAGTCCAGAATTAAAATCCTTGAACTGGCCGGAAAACGAACCCAGGAGTTAGGGCCGAATTCATAGTCAGCACTTATGTATAAGTGGAACCCTTAAGTAATAAGGGATCACTTGTAATAAGTATTCACTTATGTGAGTTTACATTTCATAGACAGCACTTAAAGAGCAGACTCATTGATACAGTAAGTATCACTGGAGATATGGCAATGCTGTATATTATGCCCATGCTTCCTGGATCGTGTAGTTCTGGCTACCGAATAGTGGAATGATCTATTGTGCTTTGTTTATCGAAGGACATCGCACGACCGACCGCGAGGTTAAAAGATCGTCTACATATTTGGTTATCAGAATGGATAACAAAACAGCGAGCTGAGACGGCACCTGCAAGAATATGCACATAATAAAGAACAAGCAGACCGACGCAGTTTCCCATCAGAATATGAATGACGTGGGAAAAACTTGTGGACAATGCAAACTACGAAAATGCCCAGTCTAATTTTCTTCTTAATATAATATGTTTATAGTTATCCAGGTACTCGAACATATACAAATATTCATACAAATGTAGAATATCTAGCCTTATAACGCTTTTAATGATTTGACAAATATATCCGTAACTGTTATGTTGTAATAGGCCTAATTACTTCTCCAATAAAACGTAAATAGTATGTTTTGATGTGCGATGCCATAATTTCAGAAACTTCTGATATAATCCAGCAAATGATTGGTTGATAACCTGATATAATTAGCACAAATCAACCTTGGTAGTGCAACACGTTCATTTTTCTTGGGGCCGATGACCTTCGATGTTAGGCCCCTTAAAACAACAAGCAGCATCATTTTTCTTATAACTTCTTTACTATTCCATAAGCCTATAGTCTTGACAACTTATCAACTTTTAACACGTTTCCAATTAAGCGAAATGCCGGTAATGATGACGGTGATGATGATGATAATGATAATAATGACAATAATAATAATACACTGACTGACAGAGCAAATGCAACACCAAGGCGGAGTGGTTCGAAAGGGATGAAAGTTGGGGAAAAAACAGAGACGGCACGGACGAATAATTGATGTTTATTTCAAACCGATATGCAGGTTACACAATGCGCACGGCATCGACGCAGTAGGATGTAGGACCACCGCGAGCGGCGATGCACGCAGAAACACGTCGAGGTACAGAGTCAATAAGAGTGCGGATGGTGTCCTGAGGGATGGTTCTCCATTCTCTGTCAACCATTTGCCACAGTTGGTCGTCCGTACGAGGCTGGGGCAGAGTTTGCAAACGGCGTCCAATGAGATCCCACACGTGTTCGATTGGTGAGAGATCCGGAGAGTACGCTGGCCACGGAAGCATCTGTACACCTCGTAGAGCCTGTTGGGAGATGCGAGCAGTGTGTGGGCGGGCATTATCCTGCTGAAACAGAGCATTGGGCAGCCCCTGAAGGTACGGGAGTGCCACCGGCCGCAGCACATGCTGCACGTAGCGGTGGGCATTTAACGTGCCTTGAATACGCACTAGAGGTGACGTGGAATCATACGCAATAGCGCCCCAAACCATGATGCCGCGTTGTCTAGCGGTAGGGCGCTCCACAGTTACTGCCGGATTTGACCTTTCTCCACGCCGACGCCACACTCGTCTGCGGTGACTATCACTGACAGAACAGAAGCGTGACTCATCGGAGAACACGACGTTCCGCTATTCCGCCATTCCCTCATCCAAGTCGCTCTAGCCCGGCACCATGCCAGGCGTGCACGTCTATGCTGTGGAGTCAATGGTAGTCTTCTGAGCGGACGCCGGGAGTGCAGGCCTCCTTCAACCAATCGACGGGAAATTGTTCTGGTCGATATTGGAACAGCCAGGGTGTTTTGCACATGCTGAAGAATGGCGGTTGACGTGGCGTGCGGGGCTGCCACCGCTTGGCGGCGGATGCGCCGATCCTCGCGTGCTGACGTCACTCGGGCTGCGCCTGGACCCCTCACACGTGCCACATGTCCCACAGGCGCTGCACCGTGGACACATCCCTATGGGTATCGGCTGCGATTTGACGAAGCGACCAACCTGCCCTTCTCAGCCCGATCACCATACCCCTCGTAAAGTCGTCTGTCTGCTGGAAATGCCTCCGTTGACGGCGGCCTGGCATTCTTAGCTATACACGTGTCCTGTGGCACACGACAACACGTTCTACAATGACTGTCGGCTGAGAAATCACGGTACGAAGTGGGCCATTCGCCAACGCCGTGTCCCATTTATCGTTCGCTACGTGCGCAGCACAGCGGCGCATTTCACATCATGAGCATACCTCAGTGACGTCAGTCTACCCTGCAATTGGCATAAAGTTCTGACCACTCCTTCTTGGTGTTGCATTTGCTCTGTCAGTCAGTGTAATAATAATAATAATAATAATAATAATAATAATAATAATAATAATAACAACATGAAATTAAGAGGTGGCATAAAATATCAAAACAATATCTTCATTAATGGTGAGGTAGTGAGTCCTCCAGAGTCCGACTCGTTAGCTGAATGGTCAGCGTACTGGCCTTCGGTTCAGAGGGTCCCGGGTTCGATTCCCGGCCGGGTCGGGGATTTTAATCACTTCTGATTAATTCTTCTGGCTCGCGGACTGGGTGTATATGTCCGTCCCAACACTCTCCTCATCATATTCAGACAACATACTACACTACCAACCACCACAGAAACACGCAATAGTGCTTACATCCCTCCATAGAGGGTTGACGTCAGGAAGGGCATCCGGCCGTAAAACAGGGCCGAATCCACATGTGCGATGCAGTTTCCACCCGCGACCCCACAGGTGTGGGAAAAGCGGCAGGAAAAGAAAGAAAGAAGAAAGTGAGTCCTCCAGAGGTTATGTTCACTCTCTCAATCAAAGGAACAAGAATATTCATAACTCTCACTTTACTAAAACGAAACGTTCTTTAAATTGTTGGTCACATTACATTTCGGCAGGATTTTCCATCTCTACTGTGTGCACGGAAAGCATTCCGTGAATGAAATGCAACATATTCAAGCAAAATCATTATCCTCCATCTTGCTGCAACATAAGTGAGTCACTTAAGAGTGTGTGGGAGGTTCACTTATAGCAATAAGTGGGACACTTAAGTAGGTAATATGAAATGAAACCTGGCTTATAAGGGGCACTTATGTATAAGTGCTGTCTATGAATTCGGCCCTTAGAGACAGGCACGCTATATTTACGAGGTCCAGAATATCTTTCATTTCCAGATAATTCACGAACATTCCCATTTTTTAATTTTTTTTGTGTGTGTGGATACACTCATTTTTCCTTCGACTTACCGGATCTGTTAATCTGCCATGTGGGTGGAGTCTGTATCCCCAGCATGTCGTAAGAGGCTACTAAGAGGGGTACAACCGCAGAATATGTACTCCCCCTCTCGTCTTCTAAGAGCTAAACACATATCAACGGAACTATGCTTTTCCGTGCATCGGAAGAAATGTACGAATGCGAAGATTATCTTCTTCTTTTGAATAGGTATCTATTATAGGCCACCACATGTTACATTGTTGTACGATTGGTTGACTGAATGTAGCAGACCGTCGATAATAAGTGGCCCTCCCTAGTATTTATTTATATTGTGTATCCACGTATTCCTCGTTCTTTTTTTCTCTTTTGCCTTCTATAGAAGGTAATATTCGGAATTCAGCAATATAAAGTATATGTAGGGCCTACTAGGTATACAGACTTTCTCCTTTTGACTGTAACTAAGCAGTTCTCAATTTCTATACGTACTTGTCAGGACTTCATTACTTACTTTGCTGTCCACGATATTTTATGTATCCTGGTAAGTCCACATTTCAAAGGCCGATCTCCTTGGTAGTAGCCATTTTTAGCGTCCATCCCTTAACACTATACAGAAGCATACACCAAATGTGACACTTGATACACCGAGCTGAATGGTTCAGACGGTTGAGGCGTTGGTCTCCTAACCCCAACTTGGCAGGTTCGATCCCGGCTCAGTCCGGCAGTATTTGAAGGTGCTCAAATATGCCAGCCTCGTGTTGGTAGATTTACTGGCACGTAAAAAAAAACTCCTGTGGGTAAAATTTCCGGCACCTCAGAGTCTCCGTAAATCGTGAAAAAGTAGTTAGTGGGAAGTAAAGCCAGTATTATTATTATTATTATTATTATTATTATTATTATTATTATTATTGATATTTGAAAAATCCTTACCCTACGATTGACGTACGGACTTTCTTGGTTTCAAAGGACATTCTCTATATGGCATTTTACCATCTGATGTCCAATCGTCACAATTTAAATGCATTTACTCTTTTCGTTGGTGAGCCAATGAACGTTGGACTGACATTGGTAAAGGTACGCCTACCTGGCTCTCGTGTTGAAATAATGAATTTTGCTTTCTTGATAATCTATATATGAATCTTTTTTTTTTTTTTTTTTTTTTTTTTTTGAAACGACACATGTCAAGATGTTGCCACAGTTGAGTTAAGGCAAGTAATACAGTCTTTAAGTATAGATCTATTGTTTTCTGCAGAAACTACACACGTCACTGGATTGCTTTATCCGGTAGCTCTGCCTGGTAATAATGGTTTGTTGGGGAAACAGCACTTGTCTCTGACATGTGCACGTTTTAGCTGGATATCTCCAAACTAAGATGTATTGACATGTGCTGTTTCAAAAAAAAAAAAAAATCATATATAAAATAAGAGTTTTGTCTGTACATTGCTCAGAATTTGAAAATAATGGTATTTCTGTATCGGTCATGTCCATAGTAACAAGAAAATGTACTTTTTACTTTTCCGTAATTTCTGTCTGTCTGTCTGTATGTATGTATGTATGTACACGCATCACGATAAAACGGTTGAAGAGAATTTAATGAAAATCGGCATGTGAAGTCAGGGGATGAGCCTCTACAATCTAGGCTATAAATCATTTTACTCACGCTGAGTGAAATGGTAGTTTAGGGGAATGCCTAAAATTGAATTCTCAACTATTTATGTTATTAGTGGTCTAATGAAAATCGGTATGTGAAGCCGGGGAATAAGCCTCTACAATCTAGGCTATAAATCATTTTACTCACGCTGAGTGAAATGGTAGTTTAGGGGAAGGCCTAAAATTGAATTCTCAACTATTTATATTATTAGTGGTCGTATTTTACAGAAAATGGGTATGCAAAGTTGGGGAATAAATTGCTACAATCTAGGCTATCATTAATTGTATTCACGCTGAGAAAAATGGAGTTTAGGGGAAGGCCTAAAATATAATTCTCAAATATTGTTGTTATTAGTAGTCCTATCTTGATGAAAATCGGTATGCAAAGTCAGGAAATAAGTCTCTATAGTCTAGACTGTAAATTATTTTATTGACGCTGAGTGAAATGGTAGTTTAGGGGAAGGCCTAAAATGTAATTCTCAAATATTTCTTATTAGAGGTGTAATCGATGAATGCTACATAACTAGGGTTATATAGTATTAAATTTCCTATTATTCATGTCTTATACATTGTTACCGTACTGGCTATGATCACAAAGATATTCATGATTTTGGATTTTTGTTACTAAGTCCATATCAGCGCCGAGTAACCAGAAATGGGTAAACAGTATTTAATGAAAATCGGTATGTAAAGTCGGAGAATAAGAAACTACAGTTTATGGTATAAAATATTTTACAAAGCACAGAGTCGAAAGAAAACTAAATGTGAAGGCCTACAATATAGAAAGCTCATAACATTGATCAACAATAACATTACATTGACCATTGTTTGTCGTGACGTTCTTTGTGTCATCTGTTGGCCTTCATCTCCGGTAGATAGGATTACTGCTGCGTACAGAGTGTCTTTTATTTGATTTACGTCGCACCGACATAGATAGGTTTTATGGCGACGATGGGATATGAAAGGGCTAGGAGTGCCTTAGGGCTTAATTAAGGTACAGGCCCAGCATTTGACTGGTGTGAAAGTGGGAAACCACGGAATACCATCATCAGCGCTGCCGACAATGGGGTTCAAATCCACTATCTCTCGGATGCAAGCTCACAGCTGCGCACCGCTAACCACACGGTCAAGTCGCCCAGTCGTCCAGAGGGTAACAGCCTGCTTGAATATTGATGGGAAGTAGCTGGGGAGTTAGATAACTTTCTTCTTTAGCATGACATTCCCCTGGTTTATAAATTTTCTGATACTACTGGTACGTAACACACTGGATCATCATAGCATTCGGGCTATTCAATCCCTACTCTGAGGCACTGATTGGAATGAACAGTGTGCATATTTAGCGGAATAATGGCAGATGAGTGTTCATGGCAATCTGCGGCCTGGTCATCCCAGCTCTGGAACTTTGGACTATTAGTTTGGCACCGCAATCTAACCGCAGCACTGTTCGTTAAAAGTGATAAAACGTGCGGCTTTCGATTTGATCGAGTATTTTATATGATAGCATTGCTTTTAATCGCTACATTCATACTTACGTTTTTGTAATGACCTATGTTGATTTCAGGTTAAGAAAACCACAAAGTCAGTCTTTCTGAGAATCCCGTAGCGAAGCACGGGTACATCAGCTAGTATTAGCTAAACGGGGCTTGTCGGTGGTAGATGGAGCATTGTATGCCCTGATTGTTACTGCATTCACTGACAGTGGTAAGGAGTTATTGAAGATCATCTAAATTATCAGTTATCCGTGCTGTGCGATCAACAGCAAGTTACGTTGTTCCATACCCATTTTTTTTTACAATTGGCTGTACATCGCACCGACACGCATAGGCCTTATGGCGACGATGGGATAGGAAAGGCCTAGGAGTTGAAATGAAGCAACCGTGGCCTTAATTAAGGTACAGTCCCAGCATTTGCCTGGTGTGAAAATGGGAAAACACGGAAAACCATCTTCAGGGCTGCCGACAGTGGGATTCAAACCTACTAACTCCCGGATGAAAGCTCGCAGCCGCGCGCCCTAACCGCACGGCCAACTCGCCCAGTTAATTGAATTCAAAGAGACTTCTCTCGTGGTATAACACCTAATGACAAGTGTGACCCGACAGGACTGTTTGACAGGTGAAGAGCTGCCCAAAATGAGCGCCGGCCAATGAGGCATTGGGACCAACATTGGCGCGCCAGCAGCAAAATAAAATACTGTATACAGAGAAGCCAACTGAAAAGCGGAGCTACCGACTGTTATGCCTTTCAACGTTCAGTCTGCAAGCCTCTGTGAATTTACTAAACGCCTCCACAATCCTCTGAAATGAAATGGCGTATGGCTTTTAGTGCCGGGAGTGTCCGAGGACATGTTCGGCTCGCCAGATGCAGGTCTTTTGATTTGACACCCGTAGGCGACCTGTGCGTCGTGATGAGGATGAAATGATGATGGAGACGACACCACAGTCCTCTATTTGTAAGTAGCTTTGTGGCCTCGTTTTGTTCCATACATCTTATTTATAAATCATTACAAACTGAGTCCAACTACCATATCGTCGACTTGGTCTCCCTCTTCTTCTCTTACCCTCGATGGCCGTGTCCATTATTCTCCTAAGTAACCTACCCTCGTCCATTCGCCTCACATGACCCCGCCACAGAAGCCAGTTTATGCGTACAGCTTCATCAGTCGAGTTCATTCCTAACTTAGCCTTCATTCCCACATTCCGACAACCCTCCTGCCATTGTTCCCACCTGTTTGTACCAGCAATCATTTTCGCTACTTTAATGTGTGTAACGTATCCTAAGCCCACCCAGCTTTCACTACCGCACAGCAGAGTTGGTCTGAAAACAGGCCGGTGTAAAGATAATTCCGTCCGATAGCCGACTTCTTTCTTACAGAACACTGTTGATCGCAACTGAGTTCAGTGCATTAGCTTTACTGCACCTTAATTCAATCTCACTTACCATACTACCATCCTGGGAGAATACACATCCACAATACTTGAAATTATCTACCTGTTTCAATTGTGTTCTATTGAGTTTTCTTTTTATCGTATGGCTTTGAGTGACGGGAGTGTCCGAGGACATGTTCGGCTCGCCTGATGCAGAACTTTCTATTTGACGCCCATAGGCGAGCTGGGCGTCTGGATGTCGGATGATACAAGAAGGAAAGAGCATACGGTATCACTAGGAATATCTACAACAAAAAATGTTTATCTAAAAACCTCAAAATACAACACTACAACACAGTAGTCAAACCGGAAAGCCTATACACAAGTGAATGTCTAGTACTGAATTGGAGGAAGAAGAAGGAATAACAA
Source organism: Anabrus simplex (assembly GCF_040414725.1). Taxonomy (NCBI): domain Eukaryota; kingdom Metazoa; phylum Arthropoda; class Insecta; order Orthoptera; family Tettigoniidae; genus Anabrus; species Anabrus simplex. Next base: position 70,848,634 of record NC_090272.1, on the reverse strand, counting down.
TGGATGAAGCATTGAAATTGTTACGTGGTCCCTAGAAGACCCTAACAGAGAAATAATAATAATAATAATAATAATAATAATAATAATAATAATAATAATAATAATAATAATAATAATAATAATAATAATAATACTAATTGTACCAAGATGTACACCCCAAAGCCGCGCGTTCAAATTCAGCGCCTAAATGAACTCCTCTACTGGTGAAACAGTGAAACTGAAACTACACCAACTTAGAACTTTACTCAGAAGATGTCAACATAGAAACATGATGTAATTTTGTTATTGTGCACTTGCCTAAATTGAGTAAATTTCTCCTTGTTTTGTTTGCCATTCATCAAGAAGTTTGCACATTTTTCCACAGATGACACCACAAAAAAAAAAAAGAAAAAAAAAAAGAACTATGATCATGCACCCCGGTGCAAAGTGAAAGAACTTATAATTTAAAGAAGTTTTGTAATTCTAGGTTTTTTTGAAACTGATTGATGTTCATTTATTTTTGGGTTGGCTATATTTCCTTTTCATTTCCGCCAGTTTTGAATCTAGCCAATCACTAATTTCTGTAATTAATTTTCCGCCTATCACAGGCTTCTTGTTTGATTCTGAGTGCTTGCACCCGGGAGATAGTAGGTTCGAATCCCACTATCGGCAGCCCTGAAGATAGTTTTCCGTGGTTTCCCATTTTCACACCAGGCAAATGCTGGGGCTGTACCTTAATTAAGGCCACGGCCGCTTCCTTCCAACTCCTAGGCCTTTCCTATCCCATCGTCGCCATAAGACCTATCTGTGTCGGTGCGACGTAAAGCCCCTAGCAAAAAAAAAATCTGAGTGTAACTTTGAAATTGACCAATTAAATTGAGAGGGTGTGGCTAGTTTAGTCTTGAATGATCTTGAACCTTCCCTAAGGGTTTATAAACTGCGGCTTTTCTCGTTTCTTGGCCAATTGATCGTCATCTTTCCGAGTGTGTGTGTTAAGCAGGAGGCGGGCAGCCTCTTTCGTCGGTAGCTAGAACGTCTACAAGGTAATGGCCACATAACTTTATTCTTTCTTGCTACCTCCGCATTTTAATCCGAGGGAAAGGTTCGAATCATTTATAGTAATTTCCACGTAAGGAAATACCCCAGAAAGTAAATATCGCCACCCGATGCTCTTCTTTTCTCTTTTTTGTAATGGCTGATCACTGCTGCCAACCTGCCTGGTTACATATTAAAATCACCAGACATAACCATAACAAACTAACCTCAATGTAGGAAGCACCGATAATCAATGTTTCCCTACCCTAGTAAATGATAAAAGATAAGATCAAATAAATCAAGATAATTATGAATATCTCGTCGATTTCCACGCTCAGTGAGGAATTAAGGAAATAAACACACTTTCTCACTCAAATTATCCGTCTTTATTTTGATATACACTAGGCGTACTATAACCATATTCTTGACAAGAGGGGCGTGTTAAACGATGCAATTTATTTAATAAGTCTTTGCAGTGTGATTTTAGAAAGTTCCAGACATCCAATGACTTCCCTTTCTTTTGCGCGAACATTTCCTTCTCTCTTCAACACCGGTAACCAGTAAGGAGATAAATTATTGGGCATATTTTCAGCCTGCAGGCTGGTTATATCTTCAAGCTTATCAGGTAACATATAGGAATACTAATGTGCCAAGCTCCGTGAACGGAAATTAGGTCAGGTTTCAAGTTCACTGCGGATTTGAAAATAATAATGTTATAAGTTCTACTGCCAAAATTTCGTCCCGCAAGAGTTATTTCGTGTACCGGTAGATCTAGACATGAGACTGACGTACTTGAGCACTTTAATCATTTCACGCAAACAATGTTAATAAATGCATTATCCGAACATGCCACAATTCTACTTACTTGGTATTAGCCAAATAGATTTACAATCCCACAGAAAAAGAAAATATGCTTTAAATATTCTCGCAAATGTATCACTAGTGACTTTAACGGCAATGCGGTGGCAACACACAATTCACGCTAGAACAGTGACTGAACGTTGCCAACGTGCCAGATTAACGGTTAATGTAAGACGTCGTATCGGCAAGTAGGGTCCCTAAACTGTATGGTTACCGACACTGAAAAAGACCTGCAAAATACCCAACAGCAAGAAAAGTAACTATAAATCGATACCTTAATATTACAGGGGAGAAAGGGTAAGGTTGCACCCTTAGGGTACGTCCTTACACGGAGAGGACTTTACTATGTAATATATTTTTCTAAAATGTAACTTCTCCTTTAACTTCATTAAATCTTTAACTGTAGACCAGGGATAGAGAGTGATGTACCCTCTCGAGTTCCCTTTCATCTTGGTTTGTGGTGGCTACGTTTTCCCAACCTTTCGTTCCTGTAATGTATTAAAGTTATTTTAATCCGTGCCACCTCAAGTAGTTTGGGAATAGCCCCTGATTCAACGGCCGAGAGCCCTATAGGTTTTAATATTTCATTATCTGGGAGTGCAGTGTACGCCTCCATTCAGCTTGTGTTCGGGTCGTTTATTTAACCTGTTCTTTTTTGTCAAGGCCCTGTAGGTTGGGTACTAGACACCCCTGTATAACATTATCTTTCAATTTGTGCCTTGATGAGCGAGTGATTGTAATTTTCTGATATTGCCTTGAATAGGCTAGAAGATACTGAGAGCCTGTTTGCTCTTTTTCAAAGTTTTTGTAAGATTAACGAACGCCTCTGGGAGGCTAGAGATTGTAATTGAGGGTGCATCTGGTCTTAAATTAAGGGGATTTCTGCCCTTAGATAAATGATACCTTAGTGTGAATTAAAGTTTTGGTAAACTGAATCAGGTATCGCTGACATTGTAGAATAGGGGCTTGAAGCCCAAAATTGTTAATGTTCTGAATCTCGGATTTTCCTGGTCTTGTTGCAAGATTACCTTGTACCTGATGTATTGTTATGTTCACTCAGTGAAAAATATTGTTAAGTTTGTTTTTGGAAAAGAAATATAACCTTTTAAAGTTTCAACTCAAGCTTGCTATTGTAGATAGACCCATTCACCGCGGCACCTTCCTTCACCTCTGCGTTCCACAGATACCCCGGAACAATAATAATAAGGGAGAAAATGAAACCCGATGTCGGCACGTAGCCTACTCTGTTCTATCCAATAACACAATGGGGTCTGCTCAAAGCTTTACGTCTCCATCCGACGGACGAATCACCATCAACACCATCACTGTGCAGAGGTTTGGAACTAAATCTAAGCTTTAGGCACGCAATCTACCCTGCAGGCCAACATTCTGATGGTGACATTTTTTTCGACCAATGGGACTCGAACCGGCAGACCAGTCTTCAACGTCTTCCTGATCATGGCCACCAGGCGGGCGTTGTATTGAATTTAAGATGACTAAATATCTAGATCAATAAGTTTATACAATCCTGTAAAATTTAGATTAAATAAGAAATTAATAAAAACTCACAAAACAAGTGAGTTATGAGACAGACGGTAACTCCGTTAACCTACTGCATTTTCCCCACGTGCTTAGTGGGGGTGTGAGTTGGGATAGCTACAGTGCGTCTAAAAAGTATTCGTCTATTTGAATTTTTTTGCGAAAGAAACATGTCTGTGGGGTATGCGAAGACAAAAATAAGCAAACGAACGATCCACTTGAGTAGCACATTGGTCTTTTTATCATTACTATTACAAAACAAAAACACATTCTAAGTGATGATAACAAATCTAACAAAACGTAAAAATGCACTTTTTCACCAGATCATAAAGCATTAGCCCATACTATACATTACAACAGAAATTAATACTTGGTACGATTTCCCTTTGTAGCAATGACTGCTTGCCATCTTCGGGGCATGGAGCGGGCCAAGTTAGCCGCGGTGGACGATAGAATTTTGTTCCATTCGTGTTGCAGAGCTTGTTTCAAGTCGTTCTTGTTAGAAATTCGCCGCTTCCTGATGTTATCCTCCAGCACTTTCCACAGGTGTTCTATTGGATTCATATCGGAGCTCTGAGGGTGTGTATTCAGTTGTTTTGGGGTGTTATATAATAGCTATAGCTTAGTATTTAGAACTGTGTTCTTCGGATGTTTCGGCACTAGTGATCAAATTTTCCTTTAAAATATGTTTATACATCTTGTAATCCATTGTTCCTTCTATGAAATGTAATAATTGCTCTGCACCTCCTGCACTCATGCACCCCTACACCATGAGAGAACCCCCACCGTATTTCACTGTGGGTACAAGGTTCTGCCGCTACCATCTCCATATTTTTCTTCCGCCAAACCATTCACCTGCCATCTGACCCAAATATGGTGTATTTGCTTTCGTCCGAAAATATGACTTTATTCCAGAAGTCCTTGTCCTTAAATATATGTTCTTTGGCGAAAGCAAGCCATTTCTTGCCATTCGTTGCACTTGCCCAACATTTCTTACGAGCTACCCGGCCATTATACCCATTTTTTGCAGGTATTCTTTGCTGTGTTAACACATACCTTTGTGCCTCTTCTCTCCAACTCACCAGCCTACTTCGGTGCACTAAGTCTTGGATATTTGTTGAATTCTCACGCAATAAATATTTCGTCTTGATCGGCCAGTGCCCGAGGACGATCACTCCGCGGCTTGTTTTGGAATGTTTTTGTTGTGGAGAAGCGATCCACCACCGACTGAACCGTTGATCGAGGTTTGCCCACTAGCTTTGCAATCGCATAGGACGATTTGCACTGATTATGCAGTTTCCTCTCCATTACGCTCGTCTCCTTACCTTTCCGACCCATTGTACAACCTATACGTCTCCAGAGCCGTTCACAACAACAACAACAACAACAACATATTTGAGTGAGTTGCGGAAGGGTGACACCAGCGTGTGCGTGAATCACGAGTGACGTTTCAATCCCGATTTCGCGTTTTGAACAGCCATTACGAGCGTAGACGAATACTTTATGAACTAGCTAATAACGGAGCTTTTACGTTTTGCTATCTTTGTTGAAATGAAATGGTGTATGGCTTTAAGTGCCGGGAGTGTCCGAGGACAAGTTCGGCTCGCCAGGTGCAGGTCTTTTGAATTGACTCCTGTAGGCGACCTGCGCGTCGTGATGAGGATGAAACGATGATGCTATCCTTGTTATCGCTTCAAATATATATTTTTTGTTTTGATTTTGTATAATAATGATGGTTTAGAAAATCTCCCCCCAAAATAAAGATTGGCCGAAAAATCAAAACAAATTGCCTGGGTTTTGCTGACGATTTAGCATTACTAGCAGTGGACATAAAAGAAGCAAAAACCCAGATATCAGAACTTCAAAACATTGCAAATAAAATTGGCCTCAAAATATCATTTGAAAAAACAGAAATTATGCCCCAAAAACCAACACAGCTAAAAGAAGTCACCATAAATGGTAATAAAATCAAAATAGTAACTCAGTTTAAATATCTTGGAGAAGTAATAACACATAACTTAAATGAAAAAATCTCAATCCAAGTAAGAACAAATAGATTAGCTAAAGCACAAAAATTAACATGGGATATCTACAAAAAGAAATGTCTATCAATAAATACAAAAATAAAACACTACAACACAGTTATAAAACCGGAAGCTACATATGCAGCAGAAACACTCTTTTACCTGAATAAACAATCAAAGACTGACAGACTTCAGAAAATTGAAAGGAGGATTGGAAGAACCTGTATCAACAAAAAATATCAGAAAGATGGACAGTGGCGGTTAATACCTAACAAAGTCGTGTACAAAGAGCTAGAACCCATTACAGATACTATGCGTAAGAGGAGACTGGGATTCTTTGGACATATCATGAGGATGCAGGACTCGAGACTTCTGAAACAACTAGTACAACACAATCTCGTTTCAAAAAATACCACAACAGGATGTAAATGGATCAGAGAAGTAAGAGAGGATCTGAAGGAAATAGGCCTTACAACAGAAGACACCAAAAATAAGATAAAATTGAATACAAAACTCAAGAATACAAACCTCCGCTTTACCCTTACACAAAACAAACCAACAACACGCACATTTTCAACTGAGGAAAGGGCACGAAGATCGGAGCGTCTGAAGAAGTACTGGGAGGACCGCAAAGCCCGAACAATCCCTTCAAAGAGACCTGAACGACGGACTGACTAAAGTGATCCTATGTGGTCATAAAAGAAGAAGAAGAAGAAGAATGATGTACTGACCTACGCGCCATCCAACTACATTTGATTTTTGTTTATTTTCGGCTTTTCACTACCTATGGACAGGTTTCATTCGCAAAACAGCAAGTAGACGAATGCTTTTTGGACTGACTGTATGGATGTTAAGGAATGTCCCTCACTATAAAAAATCTACCTTCGTCGTCAAGTAAGACTATCCCTTAGCTTGGTAAGCAATTACATTTCCTGTAGGATACAAGGCTAAGCTTTATTCCTTTAGTGCTTCGGTCAACACAATGCGACTGTTGAGGTGACAAAAGAACAATGGGTAGCGAGCGAACTGGTCGTACCAGGAATGTTGAATGCCCTTGGAAGGACAGACGGAGACCTACCACATTGTGCAAGAGCTACAGCTAACCAGCCAATAAGAAACAGGATATGGAGGGACAGTCGGGCCCCTTCACTGAAGGAAAATACAATGTAGGAAAAAAAGAAAGAAGAAAGAAACATCCTGGGAAAGGAAGAAGGCTTGGCTTTTCTAAGCCAATCAGAAGACAGAGGGTTGGGGGCTTGTCATGACACACCTCATTGTCCATTTCCTGTTCTCAGAATACACCGATAAGCAGAACTTCTTTGGCGCCACACTGATGTTTCATAGCATTATGCTTACGTAAGAATAGACTGGGGCCTCCATTGTACCACGTCTGCTTGACTGTATGAGCTAAAACCGCAACAAAATTGAGTAAGCCAGCAAGCATTGTATTTGCAACTTCAAGAGTTCTCGGAATAAGATCTAATAAATAAATAAATAAATAAATAAATAAATAAATAAATAAAATCAATCAATCAATCAATCAATCAATCAATCAATCAATCAATAAAACACATGATGGGTTATCATTAAATGAAGTTTCCAGAAGAGAACCATAATTTAATTTCATCTTTTTCGTCAATTCCCACATCTTGGAAGGGTGGAGGGTACGAATGTGTCTGCCCTGTTCTACGGCTGGCGTTGAGGGATGTGTTCACTAATAGTTGTGGTGTACTGTGTGTATGTGAGGAGATATGTAATAAGACAAACATAAACACCCGGCCCTCGAGTCAGAAAAAAAAAACGGACGCGGCTAAAATATCCGACCCCACCGGTAATCAAATATGAGGCCCCCAAGATCGAAGGACGCGACGCTGACCATTCACCCAAGGAGCCGGACCATTATTTTTTAAATCAATAAGAACTGAATGGACTCGAGGATTCTTCATTAGCGAAATAACCAGCGTTTGGCACCAGTGTGACGGTGTCGGCTGGGTTGCTAGTACACCTACGCCCCCTGAAGCACAATGCAGTGGCAGTTTTGTTGAAGAAGAAAGAAAGCAATAAAATATTCAGGCAGAAAAAAGTAAGAAAAATATTTTATAAATAATAATAATCCTCTTTCCTTGGCTACAAGTGTATTTTTTCTTTCCTTCCTTCCTTCCTTGTTTGAATAGTTTTCTTCTTCTTTGACTAAACTAAAATGAAGCATTTAAGGGCAGAGAGAAAAGAAGAAGAAGAAGAAGAAGAAGGCTCTTTAAGGAGGAGATTATTATTATTATTATTATTATTATTATTATTATTATTATTATTATTATTATTATTCCCGCTCTTGTCCTCCGGATCTCAAGGTCGTGGGTTCAAGCCCGACAGAGGGAGTCGAATTTTTGAGGGGCAGAATAAAACAGTCAATTGCGCACTCCATGTCGTACGATATCAACATGTAACTTAAAAGATCTCTGGTAACACATTTAGTGTTCACCTGACAAAATGATTTAAACCTCAGGCATAGATCGCCCAAGAGAAATCCGCTACTCTGTCATCGGGTAGAATAAAATGGAACGTCGAAATTGATTGTTTTTTTACGTCGCATCGACACAGATAGGTCTTAAGGCGACGATGGGACAGGAACGGCCTAGGAATGGGAAGGAAGCGGCCGTGGCCTTAATGAAGGTACAGCCCCAGCATTTGCCTGGTGCGAAAATGGGAAACCACGAAAAACCATCTTCAGGGCTGCCGACAGTGGGATTCGAAACCACTGTCTCCCGGATTCGAGCTCACAGCTGCGCGGCCTTAACCGCACGGCCAACTCGCCCGGTCGCGTCGAAATTGACATGCATACAGCGTAGATGGCATCTTATAAAATGCCTGGACACAGCAGCTGAGGCAATATGATTACTATTAGCCGGCCCTGCGGTCTAGTGGTGGAGTGCCTGCCTCTCACCCGGTGACCCCAGGTTCGATTCCGGAGAGGACAAAGGTCATTATCTGCATCTGAGGACCGGTTGGAGGTCCACTCAGCCTACGCGATTACAATCGAAGAGCTATCTGACGGTGAGATAACGACCTCGGTCTAGAAAACCAAGAATAACGGCTGACCACACGTCACCTCATTATCTGCAGGACTTCGGGGCTGTCACCCTGTGGGTGGGGGCGGTAGAATAACACCCACGGTATCCTCTGCCTGTCGTAAAAGGTGACTAAAATGGGCTCCAGGGACTCTCAACTTGGGAGGTCGGTTGGTGACCACGGGACCCTTAGCTGAGTCCTGATATTACTTCCACCTCCCTTGGTCAATTCTTGTTCTTTTACGATCCCGCCGGTATTAGAGCACTCGAGGCCTAGGGAGTCTCATTTTAACGCCCTTCGTGGCCCTTGTCTTTCTTTGGCCGATACCTTCATATTTTCGTTGTGTCGGATCCCTTCCATTTTTTCTCTTTGATTAGTGTTACATAGAGGATGGTTGCCCAGTTGCACTTCCTCTTAAAACAATAATTACCACCACCTTCGGGGCTGAGCAACGGGCGCTTGGCAGGCAGCCAGGGATTATTATTTTTAAAATTATATAATTATTTAGGATAAAGATTTATTATGGTTCTCTGTGTAGCTTTTTTTTTTTTTTTTCCGGGACCTTCCCGTTCTTACTGTCCGACCTTCGGCACTCCGCTTGCTGAAGGATTACATAATTAAGTTGTAAGAGATAACCTATTCCATTGTGCCATAGGGCATTGGATGATACAAGGTGCATGCGTAATCGATCAATTGATGTTTATAGGAAAGGCCAATACATATTACCAGCAATTGAAACCAAGCAAAGGTCGCAGGGAACTGGACTCGGTGCAAATGTCAATTGTCTCGTTATATTTTTATACAAGCACAGGACATGGTTACTTAATCTTCGATCTTAATAATACCCTCTCAAGATTCTTCAAGGAGGCAAAGGGCATGGCCATACCACAGCTATAATGCAATCAAGCCAGTCTATGACGCGCTGGAATGTCAGCCAATCAGCGGTTAGCACGACGAAGGCTCGCCTGACTACGTCATGTCTGTTTGCCATCCAGTGCCCTGACACGTGAGGGATTGCGGCCCGAGGCTGGGAGGCCTTGAAAAATGCCTTCTCATGGGAACAGACAAGCAACGAGGAGATGAGAAATAAAATTTAAAAAATATCAGAAGCCACCGCAAAAATAATCGCCCGACAAAGTCAATTTTAAGTGAAGTCTCTCATATGAACCAGGTGAAACATCACGGTGTTGTCAACTGGAAACCTAACGTGATGTGAAATGTCCATAGTTTTATACGTCGCACCGACACAAACAGGCCTTACGGTGACGATGGGATAAGACAGGGTTAGGAGCGGGAAGCGACCGTGGCCTCAATTAAGGTACAGCCGCAGTATTTGCCAGGGGCTGCCTGGCCGAGGCGGTAAAGGCGTGCTCGGTTCGCCCGGAAGGACGTGGGTTCGAATCCCCGTCAGGAAGTCGTAAAATTTAAGAAACGAGATTTCCACTTCCGGAGGTTCACTCAGCCTACACCAAACATGAGTACCAGGTTACGGATAGTGGAAGCCTTTACCTTCCACCCCTCCAAGGGCCTTCATGGCCTGTACGGAGATGACTTTGCTTTGCTTTTTACTTTTCGCAGTATTTGCCCGGTGTGAATGAATACAGTGAAGTATGGGACTAATGGTGTATTGTAGAGGGCTATCGTAACATTTCTTTCCATTCTAGACTCGATGAAATCGTGTCAAAATGTCTATAAATTCAAAAGAAATATTAAGAAGAAACATTTATGGGCAAAATTTAATGCTTTTGGATTTAGTCTGTTTAAATGAACTTGTTATCAGGTTTCATTTCGAGCTATATGGTTCTGTTCATATACACTTTTAAACACAATTTTTTTTTTAAATGTTGTATTTTAGATAGGAATTATTATAATTTTTTATCAGCTCTGTATTATCAATAATTCAATTTTTCTTTAATATTGTAACTGTGTCAGCTCTTTAATGTACTGTCCCAATACGATGATTAGTTCATGGGATCTCTGAAACAATAAAATAAAATAAAAAACAATAAAATAAACAGTAAAAGACTTGGATGATTCACCTATGAATTTAACTTTCGAAGTAGTGAGAGTTGATGTTTGTTCGACCAGTTCTCATGTTTTCCCATTTCCTTTGAATTCTTCCCGTATACTGAAAAGTGTATGTCGGTTGTCGGTCTGTAGAGTCGTACTCCTTCCTGAAGTCGACAAAAGTGACCACTGTCTGGTTTTTAACATAGTTTTGAAACTCAGAATTTGTTCTGCACAGGAACCTGCCTGATATTCACGTATTTTATAAATGGTCTGTTTGTCTTTCAAGTCTTGTGAGCAGGACTTTGGAAATAACATTATTATTATTATTATTATTATTAATTATTATTATTATTGTTTTTAAGTAAATTAGATTTTTACAGCCTGTATTCGGTGCAATTGGTTGAAGGGGGTACAAGGAAGAATTTATATTGTTGCAGTGTAGCGCGCAAAAAAAAAAAAAAAAGTTCGCGGACTCAAATTTATAGGGATGGTCACTACAAAACAGTGGTCTTTTCAAGAAGTTTTACTGTACTTTTTTTTTACAAGTTGCTTTGCGTCACAACGTCTTATGGCGACGATGGGATAGGAAAGGGCGAGGAGTGGGAAGGAAGCGACCATGTCCTTAATTAAGGTACAACCCTATCATTGGCCTGGTGTGAAAATGAGAAACCATCTTTAAGGCTACCGACAGTGGGCTTCGAATCCACCATCTCCCACAGCAACATAACCGGAAGCGCGTAGCCAACTCGCTCGGCAGGAGAGCATTTTAGTGGGACATAGAACCAATTAACATTGTTATTGTCCTCCGGATCTCAATATTGCCAGTTCAAACCCGGCAGAGGTAGTCGGATTTTTGAAGGGCGGAAAATAAGTTTATTCGCCACTCCATGTCGTACTATGTCGGCATGTAAAAGATCCGGCTAAACACTTTGTGTTTACACGTTAAAATTAATCAAAAACTCTGCTATACATCGCTCACATTTGTCACATGACAGATCAAAATGGAACTTCGAAATTGACGCGTAGCAACCTAGATGACACCAAATTAAAATGTCAGTTAATTGTAGCTGAGACCATATGATTCTTCTTCTTTCTTTGATTCTGACCTACTTTGGATCACAGTGAACAATTGACTTGCTGGTTAGTCCTTTTTTTCTTCTCCCGAACTACTTCATCATTTCGCTGTGGTTTCTCTTCTCTGACCATATGTTCTTGGACTTTTCATTTTGTTCTTCCTGGAACCCCCTGAATTTATCAATTTTAGTTCGAAACATATTTTTGATTGATGCCAACTTCCTCCATGTCTTTTCTTGTTCCTTCTACCCATTTAGTAGTCGCTTTTAATTTTACGATGCAGTTAGAGTTTTTTTCTTTGTTAATCGACTCTCGTTCATTCTTGTGAGGTGCCCATACAACTTCAGTGTCCTCTTACGTATGATGTCTGTGATCTGCTCTGTCTGTCTGTCTGTCTGTCTGTCTGTCTGTCTGTATAGATCTTCATTTCGTCTATTCCTCCATGAACCATCCTTTCTTTTTTCGGGTCGTAATGTATTTCTCAATATACTTTCTTTCTTTCTTTCTTCTCTACTTCATCAATTTCCCCTTTATTATTCAGTATCAGAGATTCTGAACTGTATAGTCCCTCTGGCTTTATAACCGTGGTATAGTGTCTGATCTTTGCTCTGTAAAATATCGTTCTTTCATTGAATTTATTGTGTACTAAGATTATTATTACTAGAGCGAGCAGTGTTGCCAACTTAGCGGATTTTCCGCTAAATTTGGCGGAATTAGAAGACTGTCGACGGAGAAATATATCATTTAGCGGACAGCGGAATTCTAGATTTATTATAGCGGAATTTAGTGTTTTATCCATTTTTCGTTCTTTTTTAATTTGTACTCCAGTCTGTCTCCGAGCAATTCCGTATTTCTTGTCAGGAGCTAACAGTCACATGAGGAAAACCTGTTATTTGGATTTGATGTTATGAGATCATGGTATCATAAAATTCTAATGCGTGGGGAAAGGGTACTTATCTCTTAGTTCACGAATGACGGCAGATAATGACACTGTGAGAGAGTAGCATTTATATTTATGCTATGAAGGAAGACCGTTTAATGAACTGGCATGTTTTGTGTGTCGCCACTGAGGTAGGTATTCACCTAGTTTGCACCCGCACTAAAAAGCCTACAAGTTTTAGCTCGCAAGCTCGGATGCAGGGGATTAATCCCAGTGTAACTTACAGATCAGGTGAGTGCAGACATTTATTATTATTACTGTATTATTAATCACTCATTTTTATTGCTCATTATTTGATATCGAATTTCTTGGCGGAATTTTAGCGGTTTTTAAGCAGTATTTAGCGGATCTTGAAAAAATAAGTTGGCAACACTGAGAGCGAGTAAAAATATGAAGAAATTTTTACCAGAATATGAAATAAAATGTATGAAAATATGAAGTTTAAAAATGACGAAATATGAAATTATATGAAGTTGTTCATGCTGGTTTTAATTTGGATACTTGAAAATTAATTGGTAGGAATTCATTCCAAAATTCAATATAATAAAAGTATCCGATTGAATTTTTACTTTAAAATTATTAAATAATAAGTTTCTTTTAAGACTGTGTTCATCTAATCAGCTCCCAGTAATTTACAAAAAGTAATGAAGTAAATTATAATTTATAATTATTTGCAATCAATATGTAATTTTGGAATTGGTCAAAGGCCGAAACCTTGAAGAGGACAAAGTTTATATACATATATTTTATATTTATATATAAATATAAATGTTATCCGTGTTAACAGATATAATGAATATTCTTTCAATTCTACATCTCGTAAATAATTAATGTCATTGGATTTAATATTAAATTTATACAAATTAACTTCGTTTTTAATTCATTTTCATATTTATTTTATGTATTCCTTATAAAAACACGAATGAAATGACACGCCTTTTCTGTTTCTAATTTATTTGAATAACTACTTAATGTATAATTATACAGAATTGCATAAATGCCAGAATATGAATAGATATGAAAATTTTCGTAAAATATGAATATTTTTTAAAAAATATTTTGAAATATGAATTTTTCTATTGTTGGATTTTTATTGCTGACTACATGAAACGTAAAGATATCTAGTTCCCACTTGAGTATTCTTTATAGTTTAGAATATAAAATTCCAGTATTTACTCACTCTAATTATTACTATTATAATTATTAACAAACACGGGACAAAGTCCATTTCTTGATTCACTTGCATCAGCTGCTTCTTCGGAGTACTGTACTGATTGCATAAATGCCATTTAGTAATGGGATTAGAGATAAGACTAAGCCACAATGACAATTCATTTCCTCGCAATTAATCAAGATTATAGCCACAATATAAATCCACTGATGTCATACTACGTGTGTGATAACAGCGATTTTAGTTTCATCAACCTCTTGGCAGAATACCAAGTTTTATGCATCGTCCAATAAGGAGGCTCAATGTGAACACACCTCCAAGATGTTGCATCAGCCACACATGTGACTGCATTAAATATACGGAGATAGATTTGACGCTTTCTAGTATAGTAACGGATCCAGTCGCAATTCTCAGAATGTCCTGTATGTGTGGGCTTGGCTTGTTCATTGCCATCAGGATTTCAGACATTTATAAGGAATTAATATTATTCTCCCGTATTATAAGAGGATGGCTACGCCCATAAGGTTTTAAATAACGGTAAACTTATTTCGAGATTAATTCCGAGAAGCCTTAAATATTCAAGTACCGAGCAAGTAGTCGCGCGGTTTGCGTCACGTAGCTATCAGCTAGCATTCGGGAGATCGTGAGTTCGAACCCCACTGTCGGCAGCCCTAAAGATGCCTTACCACTCCTCGCCTTCGCATATATAGGTGGAACTAAACACTGGAAGAACTTCGGCTCCTTGCCTGTGCAATCGAGGGAATTGTTGCTGAGAAAGTATTTTATAAAATCGTGCACATTGCAGATGATGTACTTGGGTTGGGTACTGCACTGCAATCTCGAAGTAATGGGGAACGGTTGCCGGATATTTGCGGTCACTGTGGCCACTCACAGAAATTCCACAGCAGTCACAGAAGATATGCTGCCACTCCAGCAGAGGGTGGCCTCATTAGCTTAATCTCGGGATATCCCCGCTAACCTGCCTAGGCTCCTGCTCACTCGTTTTGAGAACATGTTTCTTTGGCGCGTATTATTTGGAGAAAAATGTCTTAAAATTGACACATCGTTGAAACACGTTTAAAAACGGGCACCTTTAGCGTTCCACCTGCGATAAAAAAAATATGAAAATATAAATTACACATTCCAAATCTACATGAACAAACGTGAAATGAAACGAAGAAAATGATCATTGGATTTTCTTTAAGTCTATTGGTTATTTTATGAACAACCTGCAAACCTGAATACACGTAATATTTTGGTCGAATGGAATGATGACCGCACTTCTCCGGAGGAAGACACCTCTCGCATCTTGGCCGACAAAACCAAACCCACAAGCACATCTCAGTGACCGCAGCTGTCCATGATTTGTGATAACCGCCAATCTCCGGACACCATGAAGAACATTCTCAAGCAAAAACGACAAAAAGATGAAAATTAAATCTAAGTCAGCGTTCAGTCCTTATCTTCGAAACATGGTTGAGAAACAGACAGGCTGGCAAGGCGACTGTGGTGCTGTCGCGCGGCCAGACTGTTAACCTCTCTCCTTGACTTCACGCCACCACTGTGTTCGATGCGCAAGACAGGAGCGCGGCCTAGGCGTGGTTATCATGATAATCAACAACCACTTATCCAGCTCCTTGGGTAAATGGTTTGTGTAGTGGCCCAAGGTTGAGAAAGCCCTCGGTTTGATTCACGGCCAGCTCGGGGATTTCAGTCTTCTCTTGGCTCGGGGACTGGGTCTTTGTGCTGGACCCAATATTTTACAACTTATGTACAACACATAACCACAATAACATTCAGTTTCCTTCTAAACAGGGCAGGTATTACCCATCCTCGTCAGAGGTCTGTCTTACAAGAAGGGCTGCACCAGCCTAGCAATAGCCATACGAAAGTATTATTATTATTATTATTATTATTGTTACGGAGCTTTCCGTGGTAGGTAGAGGTGAAAGAAGGTGCGGGTGTGAATAGGTCTCCAGCTACGAAAGTAAAATTAATTTAAAATTTAACAAGGTTATATTTTCTTTTCAAAATAAGGAGATAACAAGCATGGCAGGTACAAAGTAGCAAGTCAAAAGGGTAGTTACAATATTTACAGGATTTGGGCTTCGCGCCCTGACTTCACGATGCTTGGGCAATCAGCTCAGTTTTACCCCAAACACAAGTTTCAACAGAGGGGCAGAAAACCCCATTCATGCCTAGGAGCCCTTGCTCCAAATTACACTGAAAAGCCTCCACGAGGCATACAACACTCAATTTTCAAAAAGAGCCACTCGCTCTCAACTCTAAGCCTCTCAAAGGCCACACCAAACTCCACCTTCAAGTTGTCCTCACTGGACATAGACACAGGGGTAAAATACCCAACCTACTGAGGTCTATTGAATGAAAAGGGGTAATTACATTACCTCCAAAATAACAATTTGAGAGGAGGCGATCTGCACTCCTAATACACTTAAAAAAAAAAAAAAACCTACTTGGCACTAGGCCATTAATGCAAGGGCTAATCCCATACTACAGAGGTGACTTCAGAAAAGAACAATTTACATTATATTAACGAAGAATAGGTTGAGAAAAATAAGTTCACCTCAAAACATTATGATTGGGAGCTCGAGAGGGTTAAGCACTCTCTATCCCGATATGCAGTTCAAAAGATGAAATAGATACAAGTTTCTTTACATTTTAAGGAGGGTTACATAATGGAAAAGGCTTCGGACCCGCCCCGAGAGTTAAACTGCTGAGCAAGCAAGAAAATAAGTAATTAATCGGCCATTACCTTGTTGTTGACCGCCGCCGAAGAAAGAGGCGCTACCCGCCCCCTGCTATGTACTTTACACACTGAAAGATGGAACAGAAGTGGCTCAGAGACCCTAAAATCAGCAGTTTATATACTCTCGCGGAAGGTTCTAGGCGTTAGGGGAATGAAAACACCCGCCCACAATCACTTTATTGGAGAAAAAAGAGAAACCCCTACACAAGATGAAGAAGAAACACATTATTGGTGGAAAATTAATTTCAGAAATTCGGGATTGGCTAGATTTAAAACAAGGGGAAAGAAAGGGGTAATATTGCCAACTTAACCAATGACTGAAAGAAATTTAACAAAGAACAAACTTTTGAAATAAAATTTTCTCCAAAGAACAGTTCTTTTTCTTCGCACTAGGGTGCACTATAGTAGTTCTTCAGTAGTGTCCTCTAGAAGAGAAAGTTCACACTTCTTACTTCAAGCAAAACAAAAACACATCAAAAATGACACAGTTCTAAAACTCCAAAATTTACAGGTAGTGACATCTTCTGAGAAAGTAGAAAATTAATACCGTCAATCAAGTTCAGACTTCCTCCAGCAGAGGAGTTTCAACTGGCGCACCTTTTGAATTAGCGGCGTGGAGGTGTACCGCCCGGTACAATTATTATTATTATTATTATTATTATTATTATTATTATTATTATTATTATTATTATTATTATTATTATTCAGGGAAATTCTGTGGAACGCAGAAGTGAAAGAAGGTGCGGGCTTGAATGGGTCTATCTTTGATAGTTAGAAGACTCATTTAAAACTTTGAGAATAAAGGTTATATTTCTTTTGATTTATTTTCAGAAATAAAAAATTAACAATCAATTCGCTTTGCGAAAACAGGATTTCAGTTACAGAACTAGTTAGTTAGATCAGGTACAAAGTAGGTAACAATTTAACAAGAACACTGAGGCTCATTTCTAACACACTCAAGGAGAAAAATCTCCCAATTTACTTTTACAGGAAAATTACACCATTATCAAAAGCACTTTTGCTCCAAAATATTACAAGTTACGACCTTCCAAAGGCACCCAGTTTACATGACAAGAAAGAGCTTTATACGCTCTACCAATTCTATCAAGGAGACTGCGCTCACAAGCGCTTACAGCCTACTTAACGCAACCTTTAACTTTTACATTTGCACAATATATTTACAATTTCTGGCCTCTCTAGGCACGACCTAAATTAACAAGACCGTATTGGTAGTCTTTTAAGTTTACACAGGGGTATCAAGTACCCATTCTACCGAGCCTTTGTGGAAAACAGGTTCAATTACTAGCCCAAAACTCAACATGTATGGAGGCGGAACTTGCGCTCCTTGAAATCAAAGATTAATCCCTTCTTGGGCTTGCGGCCCGACGGTGCAGAGGCTAATCCCACACTACTGAGGTGACTAGATGGACAAATTAATTTACAAGTGAAAACAATTAGAGAATCGAAGCCACCTCAAGATTAATTGAAGGGGAATTAGAGAGGGTAACGCACTCACTATCCCCAGCTTTCAGTTAAGTACTTTTGACTTACCTGAACTTTTACACGAGAAGGAAGAAAGTTTACATATTAGAAAATTGTCTGTTGCAGAGTTAAAGATAGGAACCTTCCCCTCGAATCAGCTTGCGGAGATAACTACAGAGACAGAAAAATGGTGGCCATTACCTTAGCTGATGTTCTGTCTGCCGATGAGTGAGGCCCCCGCCTCCTCTCTTAGCACACACACTCAATAACGCGACGATCAATAAGACAAGTTAACTCGAAAAAGCGTCAGCTTTCATAACCGAGAGGAAGGTTCGAGATGGCTCTGCACTAAAACCAGACACACCCTCTCATTTTTATTGGACAGTCGAAAAGTTACAAGAAGCATATGATTGACAGAAAAATAAATACACAAAGTTGCTGATTGGCCAGACTCCAAAGCTGGCGGGATGAGTAAGAAGTGTTGCAAACACTGAAGTATCAAAAACAAGGAAAGTCAATTTAGTTCAGAAAACCTATGAACACAACATTTCTTTAAATTTCCTGTTAATCCACTTTGCACGAGAGTGCATGACATCAGTTTTGAAACAGAGACATCTATGAAAAAAGTCCAAACTTCTTGAAATAGTTGTTGCAACCTATGATACACCCCAAAAAACAAAAAAAATCCAGTCAGTTTAGGAAACCTTAAAATAACACATTAGTCTATCACTTTAGTAGTGACATCTTTTGATCAACTTCTTGCACTAGTTGTTTCAATTTTTATATGATAGATGGAGTTCTTGAAGGGGTTTCATTTAAATGCACGGGGTTGAGGTGTACCTCCCGATACAATTACTATGACTACTTTTTACTACTTTCTACTACTACTATTATTATTAATTTTTATTATTATTATTATTATTATTATTATTATTATTATTATTATTACATAGTCCACCTCTGTGGTAGTGGTTGGTGTGATTAGCTGCCATACCTGGAGGCCCGGGTTCGATTTCCTGTTCTGCCATGAAATTTGAAAAGCAGTACGAGGCCTGGAACGGGGTCCACTCAGCCTCGGCAGGTCAACTGAGTAGAAGGGGAGTTCGATTCCCACCTCAGCCATCCTCGAAGTGGTTTTCTATGGTTTCCCACTTCTCCTCCAAGCAAATGCCAGAATGGTACCTAACTGAAGGGCATGGCTGCTTCCTTTCCGCTTTCTTGTCGATCCCTTCCGATTTTCTCATACCCCACCCCACACGGACCCTGTTCAGCATAGCAAGTGAGGTCGCCTGGGCAGGTACTGGTCCTCCTCCCCAGTTTTATCACTTTTACCCAAAGTTGCACGCTCCAGGACACTGCCCTTGAGGCGGCATAGGTGGGATCCCTCGCTGAGTTTGAGGGGGAAAATCCAACCCTGGAGGGTAAATTGATTAGGCTTAAGAAAGAAAGATTATTGTTATTATTAACCACCTGACCACTTCTAAGAGTACGGACGACAGCAAATCGTACAATGAGACCGCATGGGAGATATTCCCGACAGTTTTCAAATTATCGTATGTTTTGCCAGTATCGTACAACCTCCTATCTTTAATAGTAACAAAACAAACCTATCGCGCAACAGCCCAGATAGGCCTTGGCGTACAAAGCGACTGCCGCTCAGCCCGAAGGCCAGCCGATTACGAGGTGGCGCATGGTCATATCTTACAATGTACCAATCTCAAAATTATCGGATGTACTCATATTTGTTATTTTTTATTTTTACAATTGGCTTTACGTCTCACCGACAAAAGGTCTTACGGCGACGAATGGACAGGAAAGGCCTAAGAGTGTGAAGGAAGCAGCCGTGGCCTTAATCAAAGTACAGCTCCAGCATTTGCCTGGTGTGAAAATGGAAAACCACCTTCAAGGCTGCCGACAGTGGGATTCTAACCCATTATCTCCCGAATAATGGATACTGGCCGCACTTAAGCGACTGCAGCTATCGAGCTCGGTGTACCCATAATTATTATCGTAGATATTGGCATCCCAAATTCCACATAAAACTGGAGGTCGCGTGGATGTGGTAACGAAGAAAACCCTACAAACTTGCTATTTTCTTTTCTGTTTTTCTAAACACTGAAACTAAGTTTCCGTTTCAACGGATTCTGGCGAGAACAGTACCTACCTTTATAGTATATGAACTTCGGCGTTAAACTGATGGGGCCGTATAATGTTACGATTAACACCAGGTTTCTGCTGAGTGCAGGTTTCACTGCAACATAAACAAGAGCAGTTAACAAATATTCATTTCCTCGATTCAGTTTCGTCAGCTTCCAAACATACACTAGACAGTTAGCTTCCAAATATACACTAGACAGTTAACGGTCCAGGATGCTTGCTCAAAAAGTTCCTAAAGTACTTCCTCAATTGTAACACGAAACCGTGGTCAAAACATTAGGCGATAAGTGATCGAATATTCATGTTAGGCTGAGTGAGAAGAATGGTCTCGCTTTAATATAAGGAAACGAAACATCCACAGTCATGCAACCTCCGCTCTACCAGATACGATGAATCAAAACGTGATGAAGTTCCTTGCTAACTTTGTGGAAGGAAGGCCGCGTGTGATTAATTCCCTTAGATCGGCACTTGGATATTTGTTCCGTTCCTAACATTCGTGCACTTGCACACCATACTTCACTACAGTATTGTTGGGAGATCAGAAGAATGCACATGCCCGGTGAGGCACGGAGTGTAGGGGTTTTCACCAGCAGAGCTAGTGACGCAATGGTTACCATAGCAACTCCGCTACTACCCAGGCGACTTTATATTATCTTCTACTGGCAGCTCTTCGCTTTTGTAAGTTATAATCCAGCAAACTGCAAAGTGTGAGTCAATATTTTCGTGTAGCAGATAAGAGCCGATCTGTCTGGGCAGAACGGGAAGTTCGTGCTTGCAGGCCACATTCTTCATTCTTGCATTCTTCTCATCTCTACACAGTACACAGACAGTTAATTTCCTTCCCACCGAGCAAGCGACATAATATGGAAGAGAAGTACACATGATTCTAAAATATTTCAAAGCTCCTCGCTGTATGCAAGATTTGAATAAAGTGAATTCAATGGCATCTTAATTGAAGACAGCGTCTGCCGATGCAACACGTTTTTAATGACATCGTTTACAAACCCTGTATGGGGCATACTTTGAGGAAGCCAGCGAGATCTATAGAACGCACGGTACTGGAATGGAATCCGCAAGGTGCACGGGAGAGAGGTCGTCCTAGGAAGACCTGGAGGAGGAGGAGGAGGACCTTGAAGTAGGGATGACTTGCAAAGAAGTTAAAGCATTGGCAAGTCGACGACAACAATTGAGATTTTTCACGGATGCCCTAAGTTCCAGTGGGAACGAGAGGAATGAAGTCAAGTAAGTTACAAACCGTGTAGCCTCCTCAGATGCTGTAGCAGAGTACTCTAAAATGCGCCAATTCAAGCATAGAAAGGGTTTTTGGTCCGTGGAAAAACCAGTTTACATGTACCCATCAATACACAAAATACCCTCCTATTTTCTCCTCTTCGTTGTTGTATAATAACTAATAACTGTGGCATGTGGAGCATTAGGAAGAAGATGAACAAGATAAGGGGGAAGCTGAAGTTAGGCAAGGAGCAAATGAATAACAGTATGATGTGGAAGAATACGTTCGACACGGGATGACTTAGTGTGAAGGCACTTGATGAGAAACTGAGTAATTATGCTGTTCGTAATGAAAGATAGTGAACAAGAGTAAATGTTGATTAAAAATAACAACTTTAATTCAAGATACGTTTATCTTCTGACTATGAAAAAAAGGAAGCACAGTTGGATCTCTGTGTTATTTGAATTGTCCATCGAGGTCTTGCCAACAAAGGGACTCAAGCATTCAGTTAATGATTTTTAAAATTTTTTTTACAATTGGCTTTGCATCGCTGCAACATAGATAGAGCTTATGGCGACGATGGGATAGGAAAGGGCTAGGAGTGGGAAGGAAGCGGCTGTGGCATTAGTTAAGGTACAGCCCCAGCATTTGCCTGGTGTGAAAGTGGAAAACCACGCAAAAGTATCTTCAGGGCTGCCGACAGTGGGGATCGAACCTGAATGCAAGCTCACAGGTGCTTCCCCTAACCTTAATGATTATCAAACACCTATAAACAATAGTTCTCGTCATCAAATGCAGTCGAGCATTGAACTAATGATTATCAAACACCTATAATTACTAGTTCTCACCACCAAAGGCAGTCGAGCAATCAGCTCATGATTATCAAACACCTATAAACAATAGTTCTTACCAACAAAGGTAGTCGAGCATTGTGCTAATGAATATCAAACACCTTAAACACTAGTTCTCACCAACAAAGGTAGTCGAGCATTGTGCTCATGATTATCAAACAGCTATAAATACTAGTTCTCACCAGCAAAGGCAGTTGAGCACAGAGTTTTTGGTTATCAAATATCAGGTCTGATGAGCAGCCTCCCTGGTTATCGCGGCAGCGGGACTGGTTTTTCTCCGCGTACTACCGTTTTCCCTGTCACCTTTCATTCCAGCAACACTCTCAAGTATCATTTCATTTCATTTCATCTGTTAGTCATTAATCATTGTCATAGAGGAGTGCGACAGGCTTCGGCAGCCGGCACAATTACTAGATGGGGCTTCATTCATTCCATCCCTGACCCGATCGAATGTCTGGAAACAGGATGTGGATTTTCATTTTCAAGCTTGATGAGCTGACCACATCACCCGCATGCCAAATTTACATCGACAAATGAGAGAATGTTGCATACGATCCGCTGATGAAGGTACATATGACCCTTTAGGGATCGCCACATGTCGAGCAACAGCGGAGAAAGCACGAGGCACATACAAAAGTGATCGCAGAAATGAAAGAGATAATCAGAGAACTGGTCACCAGGTTCTGCAGCAAACTGAAGCTTTGGTTGATCTGATATGCCAGAAATGCGGCATAGTATGTGAATTGGTCTCTTCAGTCATCTAAGGCCTGAAATCAGTGGCGACTGCTCGCTACCATACTCGGAAGGCTCCAATGGTGGCTAACGGAGAATAGTGCTGGAGCTACATACATCGGCTGCTCAGCAGAGTAGAGACGTAAACATCTGCGTGCAGCCCTGCCAGCCCCTTTTGGACCGACCGACGATGTCTGAAATACGCTAGTGACATTTTGCAGTTGAATTAGACTGCACATGCCAATGATCTCTATTGTCGCGGCCACCAAATTAGGCGGGTGAGGAAAACTGCGCTGTCGTCAGATACGGGAACGGCGAAGCGACAGATGGTCGAGAGTCGCTTACCCCCGGGCACGGATTGGCAACGCTGATCGTGCAGTGCTGTCAAACTGAAGCCCATCCGCTCCAGGCCACCTTACCCGAGTCATTCCCTGTCAAGCAGCTGTTGAGCTCGCATCGTAAGTGCAGTTAAAGATGGATAGTAAATGTGAATTGATTTGGGCTCAAGTCAAGAAAGAAGTGGCAGAGAAGAACAAGACATTCAAAATAAAGGGCGTAGAAAAACTCACATCAGAAGCCATCGACCGTGTGACTGCTGCAGATTGGGAAAAGTGCTTCAATCGCGCGGAAAATGTTCAAACAGACAATTGGGCCAAGGAAATCGTAAGGGACGAAAGAAAGGAGCCATTCATCATCAGTGTAAAAGACGACTCGACAGATAGTGAGATGAGTGATGACTGTGACTAAGACTGCCTTGAAGCCAGAAACCGATTCTTACTTCATTGTAAATTAATGTAAACCTATTCTTTAAAGTAGTTCTTTTTATAAATTACTCGGTAGAGTATACAGTATTCAAATATTTAAAGTTATAATGTAATAAAACTGATACGGATTAATATATAATCCGATAGTATTTACGGGGTCATGTGCTAGTGCGCGCGCCCCGAACTGCCTCTGCTTGCGACATTTACATGATCGCTTTCCGGGCCATTTTCCGGGAAAATTACAAGACTCACAGAAATATGTTTCAGATAAAAAATATAAGTCAGGCGATTTTTTACATTTTTCCCGCAGACAAAATTTTATTGGCTGAAGAAAAAAAAAACTTGGCCGCTTACTGAAATTTTCAATACATGATTCTACGGATTTAAACTTACTCGTTCAAGATTTTATTTTTCATAATTATTTAAAGTGGTTTATATGGAAAGTAGTTATACCACGGGAATCAGCAGTCTTTTCTGAAGCTTGTAGTATAATTTGTATCGAAACATTGTATGAAGTAACATCAGGAGCTTGAGAGAGTACAACTTGCCTCGCGCTCCGAAATGATGTGTTCAGTTAGACATTTCTTCGCCAGTTGCTACATAACCTTGGCAACGGCGTAATTTCTCTGACCCGCCTAATTTCGTGGCCGCGACAATAGTCACGTCTTAGCATATAATATAAAACTGAACATGCTACAATAGCAACTTCTGAAGTCGAAACCAACGGTCGCAGTCAGTTTGCTGCCTGTCCCCGCAAGCTACCGACTCCAAATCGCAGTTCATACTGAACTACACGAACAGCAGCAAATCTGATCTATGATCTATGAGAAGTTTTCAAAAAAAATGTTACTGAAAAGAGCGAAATGAAGAAAAGTCCAATCGGGTAGATATGAATTAAAATACTATAAGTTAACCGTAAGTCTTCGTATTGCCTAAGTCAGGGCGTCGAACCTTTTCATGTACTGGTGCTCACCTTACTTTTGGATGTGGAGACGTGGGCTCCGTTCGATTTTTACAATAATAATAATAATAATAATAATAATAATAATAATAATAATAATAATAATAATAATATAAAAGATGTAGGCTAATAGTGACTGAATATTTTTTGAACACTTACAGATAACTAGCACAATGCTTCTTGCCACGTTACAATCCGAATTCAACTGCGGACTCAGTGAAATAACCTGTTCCACAGCAGATGCTTTGTACGAATGTTGAGAAGGAAGGATTATAAAAATATATTCACAATGCAGTCGCTTCTTGGAAGGTGTTCTGACTGGTAAATATCACGTGTCAACATATTCACCTCATCCCTCAGTCTTTCTCTATAAAGCCTGGCACACAACAGGAAGCAGCGATTAAAATGTACCGAGCTGTCACAATACACAGCGTACTGTACTTCTAAAGATAATATTCTGAAATATCATAGGGTGTGGTCTGTAGAATGAGTACAGTTAAAAGTAACAAGGGAAAGAGGAGGATCACAATTGTTGGAATGTCAGGGGGGAAAATGTAACGATTACATATTTGTACACTGACTGACAGAGCAAATGCAACACCAAGAAGGAGTGGTCAGAACTTTATGCCAATTGCAGGGTAGACAGACGTCATTGAGGTATGCTCATGATGTGAAATGCGCCGCTGTGCTAAGCACGTAGCGAACGATAAATGGGACACGGCGTTGGCGAATGGCCCACTTCGTACCGTGATTTCTCAGCCGACAGTCATTGTAGAACGTGTTGTCGTGTGCCACATGACACGTGTATAGCTAAGAATGCCAGGCCGCCGTCAACGGAGGCATTTCCAGCAGACAGACGACTTTACGAGGGGTATGGTGATCGGGCTGAGAAGGGCAGGTTGGTCGCTTCGTCAAATCGCAACCGATACCCATAGGGATGTGTCCACGGTGCAGCGCCTGTGGCGAAGATGGTTGGCGCAGGGACATGTGGCACGTGCGAGGGGTCCAGGCGCAGCCCGAGTGACGTCAGCATGCGAGGATCGGCGCATCCGCCGCCAAGCGGTGGCAGCCCCGCACGCCACGTCAACCGCCATTCTTCAGCATGTGCAAGACACCCTGGCTGTTCCAATATCGACCAGAACAATTTCCCGCCGATTGGTTGAAGGAGGCCTGCACTCCCGGCGTCCGCTCAGAAGACTACCATTGACTCCACAGCATACACGTGCACGCCTGGCATGGTGCCGGGCTAGAGCGACTTGGATGAGGGAATGGCGGAACGTCGTGTTCTCCGATGAGTCACGCTTCTGTTCTGTCAGTGATAGTCACCGCAGACGAGTATGGCGTCGGCGTGGAGAAAGGTCAAATCCGGCAGTAACTGTGGAGCGCCCTACCGCTAGACAACGCGGCATCATGGTTTGGGGCGCTATTGCGTATGATTCCACGTCACCTCTAGTGCGTATTCAAGGCACGTTAAATGCCCACCGCTACGTGCAGCATGTGCTGCGGCCGGTGGCACTCCAGTACCTTCAGGGGCTGCCCAATGCTCTGTTTCAGCAGGATAATGCCCGCCCACACACTGCTCGCATCTCCCAACAGGCTCTACGAGGTGTACAGATGCTTCCGTGGCCAGCGTACTCTCCGGATCTCTCACCAATCGAACACGTGTGGGATCTCATTGGACGCCGTTTGCAAACTCTGCCCCAGCCTCGTACGGACGACCAACTGTGGCAAATGGTTGACAGAGAATGGAGAACCATCTCTCAGGACACCATTCGCACTCTTATTGACTCTGTACCTCGACGTGTTTCTGCGTGCATCGCCGCTCGCGGTGGTCCTACATCCTACTGAGTCGATGCCGTGCGCATTGTGTAACCTGCATATCGGTTTGAAATAAACATCAATTATTCGTCCGTGCCGTCTCTGTTTTTTCCCCAACTTTCATCCCTTTCGAACCACTCCTTCTTGGTGTTGCATTTGCTCTGTTAGTCAGTGTATATTCAAAAATTATCCTAAACTTTTAGCTGTGGTTAAAGGTGACGGAATGAAATATGCATTTGGAGGGCGTTAAACAGGTATACTGCGGGTGCCGCGTTGGACAGGTCTGTCCCAAGTTCTGAGAATAAACTTTAAAAATGACCATCTTGACTTCTGTTTTGTAAATGTGAATGTAGCCAGAACGTTCTAAGTATCCTACGCCTTTTCTGTCTTCTCAAACGCAGTAGCAACAACAATGCTTCTTTTCTTATTTTTTTGCTATTTGATTTACGTCGCACCGACACAGATATGTCTTACGGCGACGATGGGATAGGAAAGGCCTAGGAATTGGAAGGAAGCGGCCGTGGCGTTAATTAAGGTAGAGCCCCGGCATTTGCCTGGTGTGAAAATGGGAAACCACGGAAAACCATCTTCAGGACTGCCGACAGTGGGGCTCGAACCCACTATCTCCCGATTACTGGATACTGGCCGCACTTAAGCGACTGCAGCTATCGAGCTCGGTCAACAATGCTTCTTTTTTTCCCCTACACTCCATACTGATAAATAAATTCATCAAATTTCAGCAGCTGAAATGAACAGCACGGTGAGGCCACCAGTAGTGCAAATGCAGTCGAGATGGATGGCAGTTTGCAGTCACAAAGAAGTCAGAAAAACTGCAAGCCGACTGCATTTTGCTGTCCATTTCGACTGCACAGTATCGTCAATGTGTGTCAGGCCTAAGAACCCATAACTGGCAACACCAATGCACTCGGCAGACAATCACTGTACTCGCCTGCGAGCGAATGTCTGCGATGATGAGATCAGACTGGGAATAAAATGCATCGAAAAAACAGGTGCATCAAGACGGAACTTACGTAAGGGTGATTGCGGTTGCACTCAGTGGCACATACTACTCTTCGTGAAAGGCCAGTAAACATACGATGATAAGCGCGTGTAAACAAGCTAAACTGTACACGTGGAAGTAAACATAATCTCTGTCAACATTCTTCATTCAACATTCTTCACAGCGAACAAATTAAAACAATTCTGTATTATTTCCATTCGGCATGATACAACAGATGGGAACTGTTCATGCATTCGTTGAATGGTTTTGTTCTTCAATCACTGTCGGGTACACATAATACAACAAGGGCGCCGAAGGCGCTCTATGAAAGACATTTTCACATTTCGAAATTTATTACTGAAAACAGTAATTATAAGGATTGGAATTTCTGTGCCCTAAATACTTTCGATATGTGCTTGCACTTACGTGTATACAAAAAAAAAACATGGCATTAAAACTAGGAAGTATGACACTAAAGAAATTAAATTGCTGTTATTTAAAAGCCAGACATTTTGCTTCTCTAATCTGACAACTTACTGCTCGGGAAATCCTTTACGTTTAAACTTAATTAAACCATAAAATATGTATAAGGAAATGATTATAATAATAAAGATAAGGAAAGGAAACCAAACCGAAAATGACCAAGCACAAACAAAATCACTTGGCATTATCGGCAGGAAAATGTGAATAATACTTGGAGAATGGCTAAAACAATTCTAATATCACCAAAAATACGTTTATACAATTTTTGAGGAAAATATGATTTAATGATAAAATACCCAATAAAATATGAGTTTACTGTATATGACCAATAAAACCCGTGATATCATGTTCAGAAAAGCAAGAACTGTGTTTAATTTCACGAAAGTTTGTAAAAAGAGACAATGATAAAAAGATGACACGTCATCGAAATCAAAGCCCTAGTTATGATATTTTGCAGTTACTGTATGTGGTGAAGCGTCGAGTTAGGAGAGTAAAATGGTAAGAAAATACGAATTTGTAAATTTGAACACCACGAGGAACATAAAAACCTCCATATCATCGTTGCACCTGCAAAAGCACTATGTGATATATTTTAACTAAGGTCAATAATGTGCGAATATTGTCGAGGAATTCTCGCTCTACATAATATAATTTTGTGCTGCGGGTCAGTATTTCTTAAAAAATATTACGATATAGCGGATTTTCCAGGCGCAACGACGACATGTTCAATTACAGAAATAGACATTTACAAATAAAATTAGCACATATATATAGAGAGTTTGTCAGGAGTATTGCAGATTTTGCAATGCAATATTGTAAAAATATGACATGTTTGAAAAGAAAACCAGTCACTAGTTGAAATTTATGCCTATGAAGAATCATGAACACTTGACAGAACGTATTTTTATTACAAACAAAAATTATACAAAACTAACACCTTAGACTTAAAAAAAATATTGTGGAATTCAAAACTACTTATGGATCCTCCAGGGTAAACGATAAACAAGCATTGATCACATGGCACGATCTCAAGTCAAATGGCATAGCTATTTTATTCCCGAGCTTTGAAGTGATACACAATTTCCGTTTTTTAATATCTTTCGTCGAAACAGGAAAAAATCTCCTCTCGATCATGATTGCTTGTCCTATCAACCAGTTCAAGTATGACTAACAATTCAACAGAAAACCGAAGTTAAAAGTATTCTGTACTAAAACAATGTTTCGTTTCAATCTCCGCTAGCCTACTGATTGACCATGAACGATATTTACGATTAACCCAATCCCTCACTAATATCAGTTTACAGTATATGCAATGTCGCCTGCAGAATTCTTGGTAAAATGAGAAGATGTACACTTTCCTATTCCCTCAGAACTAAGAATTACAGAACAGCAAAAAGTACATGTACTAACCAGCAACATTTCTTGAACATCCCAGAATACCATGAAACATCGATTAAATTCTAAGAAATACCAACATTTGGTAAAGCTTTACTTAACCATAGCAGAAGGTAGTCCAAAACTTCCATAATATTGCATTCTGTGGCGTTGTACAATGATCAGAGAATAGGTCTTAAGGTTTCCTTACAATCATATTACAGTATCTTACCCTTAACCACACACTTGCTCAACAAGACTACTGCAGAGGAATGACAGAACGATGTCTTCAACAACAGTGTATTGCAACAGTGTCCCCGAATTCTCCACCAGACTTACCTGAAAACAGAAAACAAAAGATTTTCAAAATTAGTTCAAAAATACACACTCAGTGCAATACAATACCATACAACACATTCAGTTGAATTATCAAACACAGCGCTCACATACCAATACTTTCAAACACAGCATTGAATATTCATATCATGTTAGATTGAGTGCAGTCATGTCAATTCTTATACAAAGAACTTGCAGACTCAAGCATTTTGACAAAAAGTCAACAAGCGCCGGCAGATGACACGCGCAGGCGCGCGCAGCAGACAATAATAACCTTCAAGTGAGCTTTTAAGGACTGCCAAAAGAGCTACCTAGTTGTACAACGATGAACACAAATGAAAAGTAGTAGCCAGTAAGAAATGACTGTTTTTGTTTGGTTTTAACTTATTCAATTCATTACTGAAGTGTTGAACTCATGGTATCTATTTCTTCGTTCCTTGTTCGATATCTACTATATTTTTTTGTATCTTATAGATCAACTAGATTTTGAATTCAATTTCTTTTGTGATACAGTACTTTGTTACCTTAAAAACAGAACTATTTTAGGCTTATTTCATTGCCTATCAACACAGTGGTACATATAAGTATGTAGAAGAATTGTTGAACTGTATCTGTATTTCAATAACTTGAAAAACAGTAGGGTCAGGTTCTCAAATACGGCCACTAAAGTATATTCGTATATTTTACTCGAAGGTGAAAAGGAGTACAAAGACAAATTAAAGTGGAAATGAAAGGTACATAACTACTGAATGTTTAGTATGCAGGAATTCAAAGCAACTGTATTATAGATGAATTTACTTGAACTTATTTAGGATCATTGTAAAACGGCCGTATTGGAAAACAGTCTTGTAAGATGGCCGTCTATGAAAAATTCTATTTATGAACACCTTTCACACACAAAATCTTTTACACCATATGCAGTTGCACATTTCTCATGACACCACAGAGTGCACTTCATACAACACACCCAGATTTGCCCGTCGTGGTCTCCGCTGAAGAGTCCATCATAATATCCACACCTGCTATCATCAGTGTTTCGTGCGGGTCCAATTTTCGCTTTCGGGTTCATTTTCGCCATTTTATTTGCTCTTCGTTCTCTTATGTGTTGTGGGGAAGTCTCAATTGTGGCTTTTTGACTTCTGCCTGTATTTTTCTTCCTTGGTACGGAAGGCGTAGGGCATAGTTGCTGCAGCTGCCAGGTTGCCGGCCGTGTTACAAGACCATACACTTCCAAATTATTCACGACCAACCTCACAGATGACAGCATTAAACCACCGTAACGAACTACGCTTCTCGTCACTGAAGACCATGCTTTAACAGGCAATGTTCACTTTTTATAATTTAAAACTCGTACTGCTACAGTGAATTATACTTCACGAACACGAAAAATAAAAATGGCTTCGTCAGGCTTACCTTTAGAAT
This sequence comes from Anabrus simplex, assembly GCF_040414725.1. Classification (NCBI taxonomy): domain Eukaryota; kingdom Metazoa; phylum Arthropoda; class Insecta; order Orthoptera; family Tettigoniidae; genus Anabrus; species Anabrus simplex. The sequence goes on along the minus strand of NC_090272.1, from coordinate 70,817,557 downwards.
GTGGATGTTATATATTCTCTCGTAGAAAAGCACAAAACAGACGTATGGTAACTGCAGACAACTCAACGGAAGCCGAACAAATATGGCAATGCTTTTAACACATTCTGTCGGGTTCCTCACCAGGCAGGAAGGCGGTAGATTTGAAAGAACGAAATATGGCCGTTTTACAAGAGCGGCCGTTTTACAAGACTTGACCCTATAGTTTAATTTTTCAAATATGACCTTCTCTACAAACTGGGATTATTTGTTACCTACGCTGTGTTTGTTCTTTATAGTAATTTTGTGATAAAAACCGCCTGTGTTGTAACTCTTTGTTGTGATTTACCGTTTCTCACGCAATCTCCCACATTTTCCTCTTCTATGTTGGAAAACCTCCCGTATTGCCACCTCTCTAAGTTGACAGGTCTGAGAATGGATTGCACAGAATCTAATGCAACGTTATTTTGTATCATTTACAACTGAAGTGGATGGAAAAATGAATACTGCCCAGCAATTACGTTCTGCGGTGTTATCACACGACAAAAAGAGAGTGCGGGTGCTGTGGAGTGTGGAATACAAAATTAGGGCTACAATCGCTGGAGGCAAATAGTGGCGAATAATGGATTATAAAGCGCTAAGACGAACGTGTAATACTACTGCGGAAACTATTGAGAAGTTCTGGGATCTAATACATGGTTCAAACGTTGTTGACAAAGGTGAATAGATGGAGGTCGAGAGGGGGAGAATTGAATTGAATTTATTGATCATGATTTACATGCTACTGAGGCTGAAAAGCCCCTTTATGTAGCGTCTTCTTATAATACAATACAGATTTATGATCACAGTAAGTACAATTTTATAATATTAAAGTATTAAACTAAACATGAAACATTAAAAAAATGAAAATACAGATACCAAATCCAGTAAGGTTAAGACATACATTATATAATAAGTAAATCATTAAGCCCTTCTGTTATTTTGGACTACCTTGATTTAAAGAATATAAAGCTAAAGCAGGGAAACAATTGTCTTCGAAATACACATATTTCTGATTGTTCGACACAAGAATGCCTGATCTCAGCCTCTTGCGTACTCTTCCAGAAAGATAGATGTTAAGAACTGCTTTAGTTGTGTACAGTTAGTATTATTTGCGAAACGGTGAAGATTAAAGACGTTAAAGATACGTGATGCAGTGCAAACAAAGGATTTGTTAAATTTAGTGGTACGATGAAGGAGAATTTGAAGGGTGGTTTTCGTAAACCTATTATCTCTGTTATGTACCGATTCCATAGGTTTAAATGCATTATAAAGGTAGGATGGTGTCTTCAGTTTGAGAATTTTCTGCGTAGCAACAGCTACTGAGATTTCCCGACGTTCATGGAGTTTCAACCATTGTAGCTGTATGTAATAGGGTGTTATGTGTTCATCACGCCTGGCATTTGTAACGTAACGAACACATGCGTTTTGTACCCTCTGTAGTTTTATGTTCAAAGTTTCAGATAAGTCGTTGTATACGACGGAACCATAGTCAATTATTGGAAATATAAGACTTTGAACAAGTAGTTTTCGCACGAAATGTGGTCTACATGACACGTTACGTTTCAAAATATGCATGGATTACTTTTCGGATTACAAATGACGTATGATCAGACCAGGATAAGGTTCTGTCGAAAATTAGACCTAGATTGTTAACGGTGTCACTATAATGCATATCTGTCTCTAGAATTGTTATTGCTGGGAGGGATTTGAGGTCAACAGTTTTCAGGAGTTTTGTGTAAACTATGCAAATAAGCTGGGTCTTAGCCACATTTAATTGGAGGTTATGATTTGCGCTCCATTCAATCAATCGAGAGATGTCATGGTTAAAATGCGTTATACAAGAAGATGCGTTAGTGGGACAAAAGTGGAAGTAAGCTTGTAAGTCATCCGCATACATGTGAAAGGTACTGCTTTCAAATACTTCAGATATGTCATTAATATAAATAGAAAAAAACAAAGGACCGAGGACTGATCCTTGTGGTACGCCACAGTTTACTGATTCCCAGCTAGAGAATCGACCGTCAACGAACGTGACTCTTTGTGATCTATTTGACAGATATGATTCAAACTACGACAGAGCACTCTGGGAGAAGCCAACTGACTTCAGCTTAGCAAAAAACAACTCATGGTTAACAGAGTCAAATGCCTTAGAGAAATCAAAGAGACATAAGATAGTAAGCTGCCTCTTATCGGTGGCCGCACGAATATCATCTGTAACCTTCAGAAGAGCAGTAGTAGTACTATGGCCCTTCTTGAAGCCAGATTGGTAGGGATTTAGAATGTTGTATTTAGACAAATATTCACATATCTGCTCATGAACAATTTTTTCTAGTCCCTTACTAAGTGCACAGAGGATGTTGATAGGCCTAAAATCACTACAGACGGTTGGTATTTTCTTTTTGGGCACAGGACGTACATTGGCACGCTTCCATTCTGAGGGATAAACTCCATTCTGTAGAGAGAAGTTAAATAAGTGCACAAGAGCAGGAAGAAATATGTCCATGCAGGTAGAAATCATGGATATTGGAATATTATCTGGACCTTTAGCTTTAGTTCGTATTGATCTGACTGCTTTTTTCTACCTGTGAAGGGTGTACGTACATGAAATAGAATTTATCTCTGTTACTTGGAGTGAGATGTCTGTAATATTTGGCAGTCTCTGATACTTTCGGAGAGTTGGAGTTAAGAGACTGATGTCATGTAGTATTCACTTAATTCAGATGGAGTATCAGGCATCTGGCTATCTAGAGAGTAACTGACTCCGATACCAAGAGATTTTGCAGCACGCCAAGAAGCTGAGGTGCTCTTACAAGTACGGAAGATGTACGTATACTTCACTTTAGAATTCCTAATTACTTGTTTTGTCTCGTTACGTAAGATCCTGAATTGCTCGTAATCATCTGGAAGTTTAGTTTTAATAAATTTCTTCCTAGCTCTGTCCCGTTTACTTATCAATTCCTTAATACGCTTTTTGAACCATGGTGATGACCGGTGTTTTACGAGAGAGAGAGAGAGAGAGAGAGAGAGAGAGAGAGAGAGAAAGAAAGAGAAAGAGAGAGAGAGAGAGAGAGAGAGAGAGAGAGAGACGGGGCGCCTGGGGCGCTGGATTCCAGCGCGCGGGTACCTGCAATCAAAAGGAATGGTGAGGATGTAGCTTTGTCAACTGTGCAGAGGGTCGGACGTGTCGTTCCACGGAGGACGGCTCCTTTTTTAATTCACCAGGAGGGGGGGGGGGGGGGAGGGGACGGCACGGCCGGTCGGTAAGGTAGGGTGGCGGTCGCATGTGGATAGGTCTCCCGCTCATGTGAGCGTCCACACTGTAGACTTAGTTTTTTTAATTTTGCGTACACATGGTAGATTAGTTTATATCGTTTTATCTTTATCTCTTTGAAACGGGAATATGTATTTGGACCGAAAGCCTATAAAGTTCTTCAATAAATACTATCATTTTGTAATACATGGTTTTGACTGCTGCAGACAATGTTTTGGAATAATTCACCACGAGATATGTTCGATATATTTTCAACTTTATTTAAGAAAATACTAGGTATACAATTGATAGGGAATCTGCCACTTGGGCGACAACCCCAAATGGAGATCAGTTGTAACATAAGTACCAGAAGCAGATGATTATTGCAGAATGCAAGACTAAAAGAATATTATCGTAATTCTGCGAAATTATCCAAAATAAATAAATAAATAAATAAATAAATAAATAAATAAATAAATAAATAAATAAATAGTTTCAAAACAGAGAAGTAAGAGGTGTGGTATGGTGGCTAATGGGGATTAATAAATTTAAGGGTCAAAGAGAGAAAAACACGACAAAAATCATTGCTTATTTTGTGGAAAAACAATGGAAGAGGTGCATCTATTGAAGGTTTGTAGGGACACGGATCCAATCAAAATTATATATATATATATATATATATATATATATATATATATAGGGAATACAAACAAAATCAGAAAGAGAGAAAGTGTGAATGAAAACCTACGACCTGTTTTCCAGTCACTGACCGGGCCAAGGATGGAACGAATAAAGCCCCCATCTTGCGGCGAGGATAGGAATTGTGCCGGCTGCCGAGGCCTGTCGCACTCCACTGGGGCAATGATTAATGACTGAAAGATGAAATGAAATGATACTGGAGAATGTTGCTGGAATGAGAGATGACAGGGAAAACCGGAGTACCCGGAGAAAACCCTGTCGCGCCTCCGCTTTGTCCAGCACAAGTGAGAGGCCGACGCGCTTCCGCCTGAGCCACGGAGGTAGAAAGAGAGAAAATATTCTGTGCATTTGTTAAATTATTAAATAAAGAATGGATTATATCGAGAATAACAGATTTTTGTATTTAAAAAATACATGTGGCAAAAGGAAATAAGCAAACATAAAACAAGCACTAACGAAAATAATGAAGGATAAGATACATGTTTGTTCTAGAATAGGTAACAATGTATTAAATCTAAGACAAAAACAAAAAAGGTGGTGATAACATGTCAAATGGATATAATTACTAGTAGGGTTAAATATCCATATATTAAAAGAGTGTACTAAAAATAGCTTTGGAAAATCCATCCCTCCGTTCTACTGAAGCGATTTGCTTCATTTTTGTTCTATTCCCTCCGAAATTACATGCCAGTGAATCATGAGACATTGATAGGTCTCTAAGTTCAGCCAACGTTGAGTAATCATCAAACCAAATCATTATATGATAACTCCAATAATTACAGGCGAAGGCTTATCCTAGCCCGCAGTACGCCCTGTACTTAGCAGGTTGCTAAGCGACAAACACTTTCATTAACATTCTGACATTACGATTTTCATCCTTGGATATGTGATAGCATGCACCCATGTTTTATTACTACCTGTCAAACCAGAGATTATACATTTCCTCTGATCATGGAAGAATACTATTCCCCGCTAGATAGTCTTTGATTCTCTAACCCAGATGTCATCACGTAGTTGCTCTAGGGAGCCAGTGTTACTTGCTCCGCTCTGGACGGCTGTCAGTCACGTGACAAGAGAGCAGCGGACAGGCGGGTTGCATACCGTGGCAGTACTGTACCTGCCACTCTAAAATGTTACCATATGAACAACAACAATGAAATACATACCGATACATAAATAAATCATTTCTGAGGAATTATCAAACATTATAATATAAATAGAGTTGACTAGGGTGATATGAAATGTACTTACATCCTCAAATGTGTTGTTTTTAAGTGTTTCTAGTAACGCTATCCTTTCCCGACCTTCATATTTATCATACTTGTTGGCGTGACACAAGGAACAACGGCGCTGCAGATTAAATGGTTTAATGTGATTCAATATTTCATTACATATTAAACATTTTGTGTGTTATTTTCTTGAAGTATCAAATCCTCTTCTTGCCAAGAAGGTTTGAAACTTGTTGGCGTCGATGGTCTACGCTGTGCTGAACTCTCTTCCATAGTAAATGCAACATTAACCGACTAGGCTTGAACGTCGTGTGGTGAGAGGATAAATGCGGGAACACACTACTGTCACCTCACATGAGTTCACGCGTATGGTGTCGCAATCTAACCTGTCCAGAGAGATGCGCTATACCTTTGCGCCACTGGCCTGCAGTACGTACTACGTCGTGCACTTCCCCTACTTGCTCGCCAAGCTGCTCTCGTTTCTCAAGAGCAAACTGGCTCCGAAGGCATTTCGCTCTCAATTGACGATGCTTGCCAACCTTTCCCAGCTTAAAAATATATTCAACAGATAGTAGAGCGTTTCTAATAAACTTACACCCTGCTAAGAATATAAAAAGTATACGTACAAACAGACACCATCATGATATACTTAGTACGTTTACATGCAGGATTCAGATCGATCTGAGTACACTTCCCGTATTGAAAACGCCATGTAAACGGGGACTCAGTTCGGATTGAGTCTCAAGGTCGATACGGTAAAATCTGGGATCGTATCGTACTGGGTTCGAATTGAGTTCCATGTAAACGCGGATCTTACTGAGATCGTATTTAAAACGACTGCGCACACACTCCATGTTTGTTCTGACAAAATCATCATCATTAATGTTCTGTCGAAATTACAAACATAATAAGTCAGTAAATATATTTACCTGTATAAATGAACAGCAACTGCAATCATATTATAAGACGGCCAGCCCTGGCGATTAAGAAAATCACGATAATCTTCTGTTGGGGGTAAAATTGGAATCTGCGTTCTATCTATTGCACCAATTGCATTTGGAATACCACACATACTTTCAAAACTGAAAGTTATCTCCTGGGCTTCTACATCATTTGGCGTTTTTAAATTCTAAGAGGTGATATCGATTTTACTACAATTCTGCATCGTCTGTATACGTCGATGTTACCTGGGGATTCAATACTGTAAGTGTACTCAAATCGATCTCAATCCCCATGTAAACGCACTAATTGTGCGCCTTAGACATTATCTGGGAACACCTATCGAAGGATAATTTAGCTACACGAGAAAAAAAAAAGTTCTCTGCCTGGCAGAAAACGATCCTTCGAGACTAACCTATGAGCTCACAAGACAACCGTTCCATAAAGAAGAACAGCGATTAAAAATACCGTTGCCTTCTACGACACAATGCCAAGCTTTACATCAAGAACTGCAGGATATAGAAGCGATTATATGGATAACATAACGTGCTTCTTATTAAATGTCCATAAAATCATTGAAAATGGCAGGGAAAACAATATGATTACGACAGACATATCAAGACGAGATATCTGACCTATTCATAAGGAATACCGCGGAGCAGCGCGCGTCCACTAGTAACATTTTAATGTAGTAAGAGATAAATAGTCGGTAACAAAGATAATGTAATGCATGCATCAAACAGATCGATCGCAATAAATGCATTCAGGCGATCCAAAACTAGGGGATGGGAATATTATTTCCTATTTTATACTCGTGTATATCATCAAGTATATTAAGCTGCCTCTGTGGATCAGTGGTAGAGTGTCGGCCTGCGGATCCCAAGATAGGGGGTTCAAACCCGGCAGAGGTAGTCGGATTTTTGAAGGGCGGAAGAAAGTCCATTCGACACTCCATGTCGTACGATGTTGGCATGTAAAAGATCTCTGGTGACACATTTGGTGTTTACCCGACAAAATTCATTAAATCTCAGCCATAGACACCCAAGAGAGTTTCGGTTTACTCGATCTGCCATCTAGTGGGCCTAGAGTAAAACGGAACGTCGAAATTGACGAGCAGACAGCCAGATAGCGTCAAATTGAAATGTCTGCACACGGTAGCTGAAGCCATATTATTATTATTAAGTATATTGCGCCACGGTCTCGGTAAAAAAAGACAAGATACAAAGGCGTACATATCTACAGTTACAATGCGAATTGACCATTAAATGTACCTAATCATTCTCATTTATGACACATACATACGAACAGTAACATTTAGACAGATAAGTCAAGAAATGACTACAACTTTCAAAATGGTGAAAAATATCCACATGTAGGTGACAGACTCTCCTGTGTTTACTTGTGTAGCATTGAACTGGCAGCTAACTTAGCTCTATTCAAAAATGCACTGCCAGATACTGCTGCTCATAACACTTTCCACTCAGACTTGATTTGACCACCAGTAGTTTACTGAGGTCCGACTCATTGCCTGAATGGTCAGCGTTGAGGCCTTCGGTTCAGAGGGTCCCGTGTGCGATTCCCGAAAGGGTTGGGGAGTTTAATTGTCTTTGATTAATTCTTCTCGCGTGGGGACTGCGTGTTTGTGTTTGTCGCAACACTTCATATTCAGACAACACACCACACTACCAACTACCACATAAATACACAATAATGATTACATCCCCCATATAGGGTTGGCGTCAGGAAGGGCATTCGGCCGTAAAACAGGACCAAATCCACATATGTGTGACAGTTCGCACTCGCGACCCCACAGGTGTAGGAAAAGCGGTCGAAAAAGAAGAACCTCTATAATTTAAAAAAATACAAGCCGGGGAATGTCAGGCTATACCAGTTTCTGTGCACATTTTTTAATCATCCGGTATAGTGCTCCTGAAACAAACATACGCATTTTACAAAATCTCGCCGCGCCATGGCTACGTAATGCAATCGAAGATAATAACATAACGCTTCTCTTCCTGTGTGTTCGGGATTGGTCAAATTCAAATACCACCGAATTGAGCAGGAATCGAACCTGCAAATTTCAACTCAGAAGGCCAGCGCTCTACCATCTGAGCTACCCGGCCCCGCTTGTTATTTGTTTTAGGTCGCACCCATTTAAACAGATCTTGGAATAGGAAAGGGCTAGGAGTGTGAAGGAATTATCGACCGTTGCCTTAATTAAGGTACAGCCCCAGCATTTTCCTGGTGTGAAAATGGGAAACCACGCCTGCTGAAAGTGGGGATCGAACCCACCATCTCCCGAAAGCAAGCGCACAAGACTCCGATGACTGGGTGATGTGGAACGCATGGAGGACGGCAAACCTGTGAAGAAGATATAAATTGGTAAATCTGAAGGCCGGAGAAAGAGAGGTAGACCAAGGAAGTAGGGTTGGGCAGACCGGAACATTCACTTGTTCCGCAACATTAGGAACTTGAGGCGGAGTGTTTCGGTACGGAGTGCCGAGACACGGGACACAGGACACAGGACTGTAACTGCGTCCTAGAGAGAACTTCGAGAGGCAACAGGACATGCTCCGCTTCAGCTGGAATGTGCCTGAACCGAACGTGCTGTGCCAAGGCCGCACTAGATAGATTAGTTGGCCTTGGCTGTGTCTGCCTGTCGATACCGGCTGCGTGCCGCCCTGTATTGGAGTGTCAACATTTTTTCATCCAGTTATATCTTTAATTCCAAAGCGATAACCCGTATTTTTCTTGGGCTTAAAAGTTTCCTTAAAGTCAAAATTAATTTTAACATCAATCCCCGAGAAAGTGTTGAGGGAAATTTTCGAGATATTGAAGAAAGTAAATGGAAGTTGAGAGGCAAGGAATTCAAAGTGCAGAGATCATAAGGCGGGGGCGCACATTGGGACGCAGGCGAAGCAGCTAAAGCAGTGCAGCGCAGAGCAGATTTTTGTAATCCACACAAATCATTGCACCATCGCAAGTTGACAGACAGGGCAGGACAGAGCAGAGCAGGCCGGTTCTGCACGTACTTCCGCCTATCACGCGATGTCTTCGAAACACAGTTTCCTGCGCACGTGTCACGCAATTAAGAAATGGAGGAGAAAATTACCACAGCCATTCAGTCTCACCATGTTTTGTAGGTACTATGTGAATCATGTGGACTGCAATGCAGTATGTATGTATGTATTGAACCCTTTAGGTCCTTATTGAGGGATACCTACCTTCCTTACCTATCAGCAACGCTCATGAGATCTGTCTCTTGGGTCGTTTCGGGTTCTTCGTCACTTGCTGAGGTAAAGGTAGGGTTCATTAATTCTAATCTATCTACTGGAATGAAAGGTCTATTTAAAATATTCCTATTTATTCAGGGAAATGAAGTAATTTACTATGTCTACGATGTCATAGTCAATTGTGTCCACTGGACACCACAATCATTTTTACATAAATGTCAGAACACTGGTGTGAGACTTTAACGTAACTGCCTGATGGGCAATCTTACTAGAAACCATTATCTCAATTATTAATCATTTAAGAAAGGAAAGTCTGGAAATCCTTAAATTCGGCTTCCATGTGAGACCACATGTACCATCATAGTGATTCGTTATGGTCCAGCCCTCGTAACACGAATTCTGGACTCTGGTTATAATTAAGGGCGTCCAATCGGTGTGTGCCACACAGTGGTTCTACGGCATGGACCCTTAATTGAATCGATGTGACCTGCGTCTATGTCATGGACCGACATCTAATCTTCTAAGTTACTTTAAAGTCATTGTGGATGATGACCGCAAGGAAATGATGCTACAATGGCATATGGCCCTAATCTAAGTCACTGAGGTTGATGACCCCCTGACCATCCAAGTTTCTAGGCTGAAGGCTAAACACAATTAAGTTACATCGGTTGATGACCAAATTTTCCACTTTACTATCCCCAGCACATTCACTGCTCAATCAATCAAAGTTCAATAATTACAACAACAACAATGCTCACAAACTTTGTGGCAGTAAAATCCATTTCCTTCGGATATGTCCCCTTAATCGTTACTTTACATGTTAATATTCCCCAGAAAAACAAACTAAAATTTCCAGAATGCATCTCCAAGTTATTCGCTTGATTAAAGTTATTTCAAAATGCGGTTTCACTGAATTTAATAATTTAATAAATTTAAATGATTTATCGAAATGTTAAAGAACAGTAAATTTTATCTCCGCGGACTCTGGTTTCTTCACAACTTTCTACGCAGCTGTGATGTAAATTCAATATTGCGATGTTTATCTGGCTGGAAAAGAATTTGTTACATCATTCAGGCCCAGCTATATATCTCATCTCGTGATATCATGCTTAAAAATCTAATCTAATCCTAACCGTTATTAACACTTGGATATCCTAATAATCTACGTACAAACCAAACAACTCGCCATATAATTACGATGTCATATCTCGTCATTACCATTATGAATTTTGCACACCCCTCGCAGACAAATCGATCATCACGACCATCGCTCTATATTTTGGACAACCTTGAAATTGGGTTACTCTGTTCCTTATACTCAAAGTTCATGGTTTCGAATGTTCATTACGTCCCCAATTACAGTACTTCACAATACTTAGATCATTACCGGCTATGAAATTTCAACTAAATCCAGCATTTTAACGTTTTCCTGGCCGAGAATACAGTCTCAATACCAAGCCTGTCCCGTTAGATAGCTGAGGTGTCTCACCCCCCTCGCTCGCTTGGCAGTTACAGGAACCACCTGGTTTATTCACAGATGACTGACTTCTCAAATGTTCCCTTTAAACTCTGCCGACATAATTAAACAAATACGATATTCTAACCAACAAAATGCACAGATTATGCTTCAAGATGCCCACACTAATTATACGCGTCGCCAATTATACCGCTATGGATTTCTATGAATTTCTTTCCATTCCCAACATTATAAATATTCCCCGGGCTATCATATCCCGGCTTCAATGACAGGACTCTAACCTGATTCGCACATCTCATCTCAACTCATATAAAACACTCCTCGGGCTTCAGTGTCCCGGCTTCAATGACAGGTCCAACCTGATTCACAAAACTGACCTCTATTTCCCAGCTCCACAATTATCATTGACAAAGAACTGGAATAAAATCCTCACTAGAAATACCGACGTCTAATATCGCACAATGCATTAATCATGAATAACTTCGCATAAATGATATCGTATTTAATAACTTGATTTTTCGAGAAATGACTGAAACATTCTACTAGATCTTTTTATTGTCAGTCAGACACAGTTTAAAATGGGCATAGGAAAACGTTTCTCTCCGTGACCAAATTCATCACCCTTGGCTCTCACCCGACAGCGCGCTTCCACTCGATTGAAAATGAGTGACCATGGATTATTATTATTAACGTCAAATTGCAGACAGAAGAATTTTACATCGAATGAACATCTTACATTGACACCACAAAATACAGGCAGTACACTCACACGGATGACGATCTACATTGAACGTGATATCACTTCAGAACCTTATTCAATAACTTTTTACAACATTATATGGCACTCGCAAGACTTCAAAATTTTATCCAAGTGGAAAATAAAACAAATGACTCTTTTAGTCGTACCCTCACATTTACAAAACTTAGTAGGGGTGACCCCTGCGTCGTAAATCCCCATTCAAATACAAGAAATCACGAGACAAGATATAAGAGGTAGTAAGATGGAAAGCCACCTACCTCATGTCCACGCCAGTATTCGTCTTAGGGCTCACCTGTGACCCTGGCATTTATTTAGCCATCTTTACATTCATGGCTGTACATCTCATTATGTTTCTTCAGGTTTCCTGGAATAAAGCATAAAAAAAAAAGAAATACCCTTCACTTGTTTGCGGAGCGCACACGATGGATTATAATTTTTCCCGCACACGAATTACTTAATCACATTAGAATATTTCAGTACTTTGACCGTCCTATCTGATACACTTATTTCTCTCAAGAAAACTATCTCCCCATGGAGTCAAGACTTAGCCACACTGGCTAAAATCTGCAGTCGAACTCAGTCTACTTTCGTTGGTTTGATTTAGCAGAGCAGCTCAACAATTTTTCGTCCGCTTTGTATCACAAATGCCGGAGAAGGAAACTTCGTCATGGCGTCCCTTCATATTTATAGCAGTTACCCCCTCTCTTCAGGTCTCTCCCTTTGCCGCCAAGAAAATTTTTATAAATTTTCTGACTTACCTAAACTGTAATTTCAAGAGTTTTGAAAGTGACTACATGCTTGCTACATTTCTGATGGTAGTGTTCATGGACATTTAAAAATTTTACGGGTTCGATTTGTGAGATGATTGACCTCCTTTGATAGGCACTATATTTTTTTGACTTGGCGTGGTCACGCCGTGTACACGCGCTTTGAAATAGTTCATAAAAATTACTTGAGATTCTTCCGCCGTCGACACGTGTGGTTGACGTCACGTACCCCAGAGCGTGGGACCGAAGGTAATCACCCTCTCGTCACGTGTCAAATCCATGCTATCAAGAATCCAACTTTTAATTTAATTGTATTATAATGCATAATGTTCTTAGGGCACAAAGGTCATGGGTTCAGTATGTATGTATGTATGTATGTATGTATGTATGTATGTATGTATGTATGTATGTATGTATGTATGTATGTATGTATGTATGTTCGTGAGAAAATGGCTGAAGAGAATTTAATGAAAATCGGTATGTAAATTCGGGGAATAAGGCACTACAGTCCAGGCTATAAATAATTTTATTCACGCAGCGTAACAATGTAGTTTAGAGAAAGGCCTAAAATGTAATCCACCGAGCAAGTGGCCGTGCGTTTAGGGTCGCGCATCTGTGAGCTTGCTTTCGGGAGATAGTGGGTTCGAACCCCACTGTCGGCAGCCCTGAAGATGGTTTTCCGTGGTTTCCTATTTTCACACTAGGCAAATGCTGGGGCTGTACCTTAATTAAGGCCACGCCCGCTACCTTCCCAATCTTCCACCCTTCTTCCGTCGCCGAAAACCTTCGATATGTTAGTGCGACGTTAAACAAACAGCAAACAAAAGAATGTAATCCTCATATATCTATGAAACAATCCATGACCCAAGTTCTCGCAACATATAGAATTTAAGACAAAGATCTAATGCTGATTATGGAGAGCATCATCGCCGACTCCGTCGCCGTCATCCATCATCACATTTATGTGAAGAGATAAATACGGAAAATCATTTATCATGTCTTGTCAAATATAAATGCAAACACTTTCACAACAGATTGTCAATGTTGATTGATTTTAGTATCTTGTGTCTTGTGACAACTAGATGAAAATCTAGCAGTACATTTGTAAATACATATTTTTCCCTCTCCCCCACTGTGATCCTATTAATGAATTTACCATGCAAGTTGGTCGTGCGGTTAGGATCGCCTTGCTATGAGCTTAATTCGGGAGATAGGGGTTCGAACCCCAGTGTCGGCAACCGTGAAGATAGTTTTCCGTGGTTTCCCATTGTCACACCAGGCTAATGCTGGGGGGCTGTACCTTAATTAAGGCCTCGGTCGCTTCCTTCCCATTCCTAGCCCTTTCCTATTCCATCGTTGCCATAAGACCTATCTGTGTCGGTGCGACGTAAAAAATATAAAAAATAATCATGAATTAAATTCGTTGCTTAGTCCATATGAACGCCGAACATCGGTAACATAGAAATATTGTTCAGTCTTGTAAACTGGCGAAGGTGGTTGTTTTTATTGCGATTGTCTTAAGCTGAATAACCGCGTTGCCATCAGCACAAGGGAAATTGTGAAGATGACTAACAAAATGAGAAAAATCGCGAATGCTTGAAGAAAAAGAAAAAAGAGCCTCTTTATACTGGATGCCCCAGTATCACAGAGTCTAAAGAAAACATGTTATTTCTGAAAACCGACGAGACCCTGCGTGGCAATGTGCGCTCACGTCCACTTCGCAATTTCGTAAGCTTCGCGATGTTCTGCTCTGCTCTTCCCTGCTCTGCGGCCAACTGCTTCTCAATGTGCGCCCGGCCTAACAGCAGGAAAGTACAATGTATTCATCCAGTTATTTTTTTACCGTCTTACTAATAAACGGTGTATAACTTTTATACAAGGTTTATACACCGTTTACGCGAAATTCGTTACTAATAAACCGTGTATAAGCCTCCTATGTATACATCTGTTATAGTTATTCACTGAATTGCTTATACAGTCCAGGACCCTTGTATAAGCGTTGTATAGCAGCGTGTAGCGGAAAAAAAGAAACGAGTGAGCAGTTTATTTTCGTGGTATTTATTGTCGACAGTAATATAATCATTGTAAAATATTCGACTTATCCATTTAACATTGAACACACGTTGAAAGAATGACGATAACGTTGATGATCTTCACGATATTTTAAACACAGAAGACATACGGTACCGTACACCATTCAGAGGTTATGGAAGCTAGACATCTTCGTCAAGTAAAACACTTTAAAGAGACGGAATGACAATGAATAACTATAAAAGAAATGATGGTTGGGCGTATTTTTGTGTAAAAATGTGTTACAGCTTAATAGACCTTTGATATTGCGAGTTTATTATACACTATCTGCCCCTACAAAGATCTTTCTTAATTGAGTAGGTACCTACCGTATACAATGGGACATATTCCTCGAGATAAAAAGTGGCATAACTTGAAAACCATACGTAATATGATTTCCATACTTTGTAGTTGAATACGTAGAAATGTGATGTATAAATGCCTAATAGAAACTTTTTTGATCTAACCTTTCGTTTAGCTACAAAACAGGTTTTCCTTTCTCCTGAAAAGTAAGGATTTTGGAATGTGTACCCTTTTCAACTCGCCGATTGAATTACAATTGCTCACGTTTTCCGAACTACCCCAGTAAGGAGCTTTTGATATTTTCTTAAGCTTTTCCATTTCTTTTTTAGCGTCCATTACACAAGCAAGCTGAAGAAATGTTGATATCAATATAAGTCAATTTCCAGCTGTCTCACGGAATGACAATGAATAACTATAAAAGAAATTGTGGTTGGGCGTATGTTTGTGTATTAAGGTGTTACTGCTTAATAGACTTTAAATTGCGAGTTTATTATACATTATCTGCCTCTACAAAGATCTTAGATCTTTCTCAAATTTGAGTATAAAAAGGGACATATTCCTTGACATAAAAAATGGTATAACTTGAAAACCGTACGTAATATGATTTCCATACTTTGTAGTTGAATACGTAGAAATGTGATGTATAAATGCCTAATAGAAACTTTTTTGATCTAACCTTTCGTTTAGCTACAAAACAGGTTTTCCTTTCTCCTGAAAAGTAAGGATTTTGGAATGTGTACCCTTTTCAACCCGCCGATTCAATTACAATTGCTAACGTTTTCCGTACTATCCCAGTTAGGAGCTATTGATCTTTTCTTAAGCCATTCCATTTCTTTTTTTGGCGTTCATTACACAAGCAAGCTGAAGAAATGTTGATATCAGTATAAGCGAATTTCCAGCTGTCTCACTTAGTGTTGCCACTGCCTTTTCGATATGCCGTGCTACTGTGCAACTTTCCGGAAAGTTTTGCTCGTAGATAACCAGCAGAAGCGATCATAAAGGCGGTGAACGTGCGAAATACGTCAGTGAACTACAGGAAGAGATTCCTACTCCTTGGAACGAGTGTATACGTGCTGTGTAGTAATACAATGCGTATACCTCGTTTATTAGTAAGAAAAATGTAAAACGTTTATACAGGGTTTATTCACTGTATAACTAAACAAGAGTTAAACAACGGTATAAGGACTTTTTATTAGTAAGACCCTTAATTCCAAAGCGACGACCCATATTTTTCTTGGGCTTAAAATTTCCTTAAAGTCCAAATTAATGGCTGCGAATTTCAGTGTTCCGACTGTTCGTTCACGTTCCCTGCAGCTTTATGCTGGACCATGGCCATAACTACACACAGGCACACACCACACAGCACGTTCCGTACAGGCACACTCCCAGTTCCCACTGGCGCGGAGCATGTAATGTTGCCTCTGGAATAGAGATGGGGAGATTCTGAACGAGTGATTCAAAATGAACGAATCATTGCACTGAACGATTGAATCATGATTCAGTGAGCGAAATGAATCGACTCGTTTGTGAATCGAAATCTGAATCGAGAGATGGCAGCCGCAACTCGTTCCTTGGTTCCTCGTTCGTTCTGATTCATATCGCCAAATCGGGTATCCACCATTTTTGAATCAATGACTACTTGTGAAGAACGACTCTGTTATTTTTTATTTAACCTGAACTAAAAGTCCTGTCCACAAGTCAAATACTCTAACCTAACCTTACAGGAAAAAATATATTTTTTAAATAAGAAATTATCACGTAGTTTCAAGTCACACACTTCTCGGAACTTTAAGCTACACTCAACTTTCAGCTCGTTGCGAAATGTTAGGTTAAGTTTACTTCAAGGTTCCCGCTCACGTTCTTCTTCTTGTGAAGTAACGTGTGAAACATGGCCACAAATGATCATATCTACTATAAATTTCAAATTCGATTCTCGTATAGTTTCGAATGGTAGCTACTTAAGTTTGGAAAGGATTAGCCAGACAGTTGTGTAGCATTTCTCAACTGTAACCTCTAAAAAGGATATTACTCTTGTTAAAATGCTATCAATTATTATAATTATACCTTGAACATTTCACTTCTTGTAACCTGTAAACATGTAAAGCAGTAGCAGGTATAAAGAACATAACGGAATGGTTCATCTGAGTCCATAGTTTCGCTTTCGGCTCTCCGTCACGCGGTATTGGAATGAACGAATTAAATGAACGAATCAAATGAACGAATCATTTTAGTGAATCGGTTCAAATGAATCGGTTCTTCTAAAAGAATCAGATTCCCCATCTCTACTCTGGAAGTTTTCTCTACACTGCGCAGTTGCACTCCCGCGTCCCGTGCGCCCGCTGCACAGTTCAGCTAGTAGGCGAAGGGCAGTGCATAGTGGCGCTTCTGATGGGACAGCGAGTCAGTGTCTCCGGCTCGCTTGAGAATGTTTCGGAACAATTGACACTCGGTGTTCTGGAACAGCGGAACATAACTGTGCACCGGCACCTTGTGCCGAAACAGGGACATAGTGCCCAACCCTACAAGGAAGACCGAGCTCGATAGTTGCAGTCGCTTAAGTGCGGCCAGTATCCAGTAATCTGGAGATAGTGGGTTCGAGCCCCACTGTCGGCAGCCCTGAATATGGTTTTCCGTGGTTTCTCATTTTCACACCAGGCAAATGCCGGGGCTGTACCTTAATTAAGGCCACGGCCGCTTCCTTCCAATTCCTAGGCCTATCCTATTCCATCGTCGCCATAAGACCTATCTGTGTCGGTGCGACGTAAAGCAAAAAAAAAGACCAAGGAAGAGATGGGTGGATGATGTGGTGGAAATAAATACACGTGAAGAATAGGACAAACGGCCGGTAAATTTAAGTTACTTCGAGATACTAAAAATCCGAGTAACGGGGGTTCGAGATACCGAGGTTCGACTGTATTTCCCACATTGTAAAAATGCTAATTACCGAGCTCGATAGCTGCAGTCGCTTAAGTGCGGCCAGTATCCAGTATTCGGGAGATAGTGGGTTCGAACCCCACTGTCGGCAGCCCTGAATATGGTTTTCCGTGGTTTCCCATTTTCATACCAGGCAAATGCTGGGGCTGTACCTTAATTAAGGCCCGGCCGCTTCCTTCCCATTCCTAGGCCTCTCCTGTCCCATCGTCGCCGTAAGACCTATCTGTGTCGGTGCGACGTAAAGCAACTAGCAAAAAGAAAAAAGAAATGCTAATTTATTAGGTTTTTGAAATCTTTTCCATTTTGTATTTTAGGCCATTTTCTAAAATTACACGTCATTATTAAGTCAGTTTATGGAATTTATTAGACTATTTATGAGTAATTTTCTTACATGTTTGAGGATTTTGAAGCATTTACGCGTGTGGTATTGGATATTATCGCAACTTTAAGTGAGGAAGAATACGGAGACTTGAGAATCTTCACAACGCTTTGTCAATCTGGGGACTAAAGAATGTTTGTTCACCACTTACTTCTTGGAAATATCCACATTTCAGGAGAGACACCTCCAGTTGGAGAAGTCTTCCTCGTGAACAGTCGAGATTTTCTTCTGAAGACGCAGAGCAATGTTCTCTGTGAAAGGTAAAGAATTTCACCTCGTCTTCTTGACATGGCATAAGCCCAAAAGCTTATCATATTGTCTATTACATAAATATAGGCTATAGGGGAAAGTCGGGAGGTATCGGACAGTTTAACTTTTCTGCCATAATTTGTTTATGGAATAGGAAAAAATTTATGTAATGCATTTTATAAGCATCTATATTCTTGTATCAACGTACTCACTAGAATATATTTAATCACAATTAAAAACACGGACATTATTAACAAATTAAGGAGGTCATTACACTTTCGTAGGTTTGAAAAATGGAGGGTGGTATCAGACGGTCAATCTTTTTAACAAAAATTTATTTTTTTCACATTCAAAATTAAATAAATTAACGTTTAGCCATTCTGCAAATATCACACTCATTAGTCGTTGAAGATTCTTGATGGACTAAACAAATATTTAGTCACAAGATCATTTAATTTATCAAAAATATGTCCACTTGCTCCTTGTTGAAGCCTACTGCTCGCTGCAAGCTGATAGACTCAGCCTTCCTCAAACGGAGGTCTTAATGCCTCTTCATAAAATCATAAAAAGGGTCTTTCCTGCCATCATTTTAGTTTTATTAAACCTATGTTCAGCTCTCAATTCCTCAGCAAAATGATACACAAGTTTTAAAAATTCTGTTTTGATGAGTGGCATGAGCTGACTGTCGGGGTCTTGATATGCATGTACAGGTCATTCTCTTCTTCATCTGAGAATGTTCTCTGAAAAGTCTCACTGTTCGCCGTACACGCTTTTATTGGAATCTCTTTACCAGCTTCAAGAGCTTTGATTCTATCATCTAACGTGCTTTTGTGGAACAGAGGAACATTGACTGGCCTCTCTAATACTCATTCTACTGTCCCTGACACTATTCACTGCTAATATTATATTGCTTTCTTCCCATTATCCTCGTATCTTCCCCATGCTTACCTAAAACAAAGGATACTACTATCAGTAACCCGGACGGAACTGCAACCTATGTGTCCGATACCGCACGCCAGTTTCGTGTCCGATACCACCCGAATGACTCCCTTAAGAAACAAGTGGAACTGAACGAGAACGTTCGAAAAGAAACTGATTCTAAACCCACGATATTACAGAGTAAGGAATACTGCTTATGCTAATGTACTTAAAGTTCAATGCAACTTATCCTTGTTGCTGCTACTTCTTGGTAAAAATAAATCCGTGCCGGCCGAAAATCACACAAAGGACAAAAATACACCACCACTCATAAATGACCCTGCCTTTCGACTGAATAGGATGTACCCACCCTTCAAACATGCAGGCGGACCTGTGGGTAGCTAAACAGGTTCTGCCACATGCTGTTAACAAAGACATCTGTGAATTGTCCGATACCACCTGCCGTCCGAAACCTCCCGACCTTCCCCTACCAACTCGATCAGTGAACTGATTATCAAATTTGTTCATTTTTTAAGTTTTCAGATCATTTTTCTGGATATTTACCGTTGTTTTATAGATGACTTTTTAAACAGTTTTGGTCATCAAAATCCTGGCCCTACTTATTACAATGTTCATACAAATCCCGGCTCCACTAGTGACTTTAAGGTGCATTTCCCTTTCAACACGCTTTCTGTTATGTCAGACCGCGACAGGAAGACAATAATTCTAACTGCGCAGCATAGTTTAACAGATGGTGCCTCCCTGCTCTGCGTAAACATTGCACAACCCTCCTGGAGAGGGTGAACCCACTCAGACAAAAAATATTCAAGTGGCACTCGATATACATTTTTCTTCGTTTACCATCACCATATAACAACATCGAAAGATTTCATCTGCTCAGCAGCCTAGAGAGACAAGGAAGTACAACGGTGAAGACATTGGTATGTTAATTTACTCTTCCCGAATGTATTTTTTGTGTACAATGTCAAAATGTTGCTCGACTGGGTCAAATATCCGCTCTCCTTCTCAGCTCAGGATGAAAGGATCGAATCCTGAGACAGAATAATGAAGTGCAAACATATCAGCACTTGGCATTGAATGGTCAACCTCACGGTGAACTTCTTGAGGCGTCTTTTAATCCATCCAGAATTATACGGACATTAAATATACCATTATTATTGTTTAACCCAGATCATCATCATCATCATCATCATCATCATCATCATCATCATCATCATCATCATATAATTTTCCCGTTGGGCGGGAGGAGGCGGGGGTTAGTTTTGCGAGTCAATGCACGCCACTTCGAGCGGTCTATCGCTCCTGTGGACTTAGATTCCGGATTCTTAGGGTAGGCGGAGGTAGAGTGGGTCTCGACCCACAAGAGTGAACGGCTGGTCCGAGGTCCGACAGCTCTGCAGTCCGACCGGCCAACCGAGCAGAGGAGGGGTGGCCACGGCTCTACCGTGGCTCTACGCTTCTGTATTCGGGAGACGGAGAGGGGCTGGTCTGCACCGTCGGCTGTCCTGGGAATGATTTTCCGTTCCATTCTCATGCACTAAGGCGAATGCCGGAACAGTTCCTAGTGTAGGCCACGGCCGCCAACTCTCTCACCTTCTTCGCACATCTCCTTTTCCGATACAAATCTCCTGGCCTGAGAGACGGCGTCACCGTTTAGGAGATTCTTAGGTCAGCGTTCGTGGTGTCCAGACACCTTAATTAGGTAGTCCTCATTACCTCTGACCATGGTTAGTAAGATGACTGGCTGAGCTGATAACAGAATCAGGTGGTGATTGTCAGACGTGTCATTACCAACGAAGGCTACTTCCCTCTTTTTCTAATAGACTGGAACTACGCCTGCTAGCTGTCTGATGGTTGTATAACTGACATGGCCGTGCTGAGAAATCTCCACTGTTCTTAGCAACATTCATACTTCCATAACCAGCAGTGAATGCTCAGATAATACATTTTTTTGCAATACAAATTCACATCCGAATCGTATTTCTCATTCAACATAAACAACAAAACGTCACTTACATTGTTGCAACAAATTTAAACGTCAAATGCTGCCAACAACTAGGAAATAAGTCCCACGCTAATTAATGGCTACAAATTCTACCCTCAGTACGGATCCCAGAAGTTTGAGGTATTATTGTGCTTTTCTGTATGTTAACAATTGACACCTCATAGGGCTGCACAGAAATGAGTGGCATGGGAATAGGAGGAAGCGGTGTTGTCAGTTGTCTCTCTGCAGTGCAGTGTTTATTTCTTTCAAGTTTGCTGCTCACTTCATATTTATTTTGTCGTTTGATTAACTGAGTTGCACGCTGTGAGTTCCTTCGTGCACAAATCACATATCGAACCTATGAAATATGTAATAACGATACGACAAGATATCGCAACACCGCCCATCACTCCACGCGGAGTTGACAAGAAACTGCCATTCAGCATTCTCAGGTTTTCAATGGTGCGGCTTGAGTCAAATAATATTTTCCCCCTAGTCTACTGGAGCTGTCATTGGCGCGGCACAAGACAAGGAACATCAAAGACGCGCCTTACGAAAACGTTTAGAGAAGCACAATAAATACACGGCCCTCTCTTTCGGATCGACAGGAAGTTTCACGTACTGTCCTTAGGTTATTGTTTCTTTAAAGGATCTCTTTTTGATGAGCGACAGCTGGCACCCATTTTTAGAGCAGTACTGGTATATTACCGAGCGAGTTGGCTGTGCGGTTAGGGGGGCGTAGCTCTGAGCAGGCATTCGGGAGATAATGGGTTCGAACTCCACTGTCGGCAGCTCTGAAGATGGTTTCCCATGGTTTCCCACTCTCACACCAGGCAAATGCTGGGGCTGTACCTTAATTAAGGCCACAGCCTTTTCTTTCCCACCCCTGGCCCTTTCCTATCCTATCGCCGCCATAAGACCTATCTGTGTTTGTGAGAAACTTGTAAGAAAAAAGAACAACGAAAAAACGGGTGCATTCAATGAAAAGTACCAATCACCACATTTATGGCAACTGAAATATTTTGTGACACAAAATGCTGTGTAAGGGTTTGAACTGAATTCATGTAATAACTATATTACTGTTATACCTCATAACCGATCAGTACGCATTGTTCAACTGCATTTCCTGTATGGAGCAGCTTCGCTTTATTCGTACTGCATATATTCTAAGTTATTGTTGATGTTATTTACTGTATCCTTCTGGAAGGACATTAGGTTAAATGGTCAACACTTGAACGAGGGGTGGTTGAGGGTACGAATGAAATAGATCATCATCATCATTATCAAAAGCTTTCTTTCCCCATCCTGAAGTGGTGGGGCGGCTCACTAGAAGGTAACACCTTCTCTCTGACCACGAAATTAGGCGGGAAATAGATACAAGGAGTATATTTCATGCTTGCACTTAGGCTGGTCGTCCAGTGGAACCGTATTCATCCGAGTACGTGGTCGCCCAACAACAGACGAATAAAGCTGAATGCTTCCACAACAGGTGCAGACGTTGGCATGTGTCCATTGCACACGAGCTATTCGGCCGAATCCGACCGAAAACGGCCGAGTGATGGACAGATCCCACTGAAATGGGATTAGTCGGACGTAATCGGTCGACTACTTAACAGCTGTTGCTCTCCTATCAGGCAAATCATTATTATTTGTTGATCATGTTTGTAAGCATCATACAATTGAAACTTTTCTGTGTTTCTCATTAATTCTTCATGAAGCTGATGAAATTCTCTTAGCCTTCTTTTGCTCAATACCGGACTGACTCCATACTCCCTTCGTTTTCTAGGAAGTATAAATCAACTTCCACTTTGTAAAACAACCGGTTCACTTGGCGTGCGACACTACAGTATACAGGGTTATTCACGTAAGGTGTTACACGGAAATAACGTCTAAACCATTACAGATTACCCAGGGACGTGTAAAATAATGTGCTACTTATTCTCATGGGGTGATTAATAACCGAGATATTAATACTAACTCCATATTTTTAAATGGAACAGCACAAATTCGTGCAGCTGGCCTAATAGTTCAACTGCGTACAAGTTCAAATACAATGACTCACATAATTATTCGGACACGTTAGTAATTATAGTCTTTGCTACACACTGGTCCTATATTTCAGAGAAAATATCGTACACGCAAACTACTTTCTGACAGAACCCATTTTGAGACAGATTCAACACGACGTTCAAATGTGTACTTTTAAAAAACAGGAGAGAACCAGTGACCACGGAACCTCAGAACGCAGTTAACGTGCTTCAACAAAATTATTCGGACAAAAGTCAGTTGCCGTTCAGGGGTCGTATTTAAAAGAGGCACGGACAGTGTGAACGTAAACATTCAGTGTGTTAGAGTGCTGTGTACAACGTAGGTGAAAATGGGCCGCAGAGGAAGAGAGAGCACAATCGAACAGCGGCAGCTAGTAATTTTTCACCATGCTTAAGGTAAAAGTTGTCGTAAAATTGCTGAAATGTTACAAATGAAGAAAAGTACAGTCTCTGATACTATCACAAGATTCCAGGAGGAAGATACCATTGACATCTACCGCATACGGGACGTCCAAGAACTTTTTTCTATGAGGGAAGAGTGTTATATCATCAGAAAAATGCACCCAAGTTAAGTGCTCCAAAACTCGCTACGGAGATTGCTGCAGACACCGGAAAGAAAGTGCATCCCTAAACAATACGGAGAGTGCTCAGAAGAGGTAACTTTCAGGGCCATATTGCAAGAAGGAAGCCCTTCATAAATCAAGTAAATCGAAGAAAGTGAATGCTGTTTGCCAAAGAAAATGTTAAAGAAGACAATGAGTGGTGGAATGACGTTATATTTGCTGATGAGAGTAAATTTAACATATTTCAATCTGATGGGAGGATAACAGTTTGGCGGCGTCCTAATACTGAGCTTCACGAGAAAAATCTGAAAGCAACTGTGAAGCATGACGGTGGACATGTAATGGTGTGGGGGTGCATGTCGGCGAATGGAGTTGGTGAATTGGTTTTTATTGAGGGTAAAATGGACCACTTTCAATACCTTAAAATACTGAGGGACAATATGAAAACAAGTGCCGAAAAGATGGGGATTGGTGAACATTTTAAGTTTTATCAACATAACGACCCAAAGCATATGGCCTGGAATGTAAGGATGTGGTTATTGTTTAATTGCGCAAAGGTGCTTCATCCTCCCCCTCAATCACCAGACTTGAATGGGATTGAGAATCTTTGGGACAAACTGGATAAAGAAATAAGGAAAACAACAATCACGTCTAGTGAATTACTGAAAAATGGACTTCAAGAAGAGTGGCAGAAGATATCTCCCGATTACATCCGGAAATTAGTGGAGAGCATGCCAAGTCGACTCAGGGAAGTAATTATACTGAAAAGAAAGCACTGAACCTTTAGGGCCATAAGTAAAACGACAAGTATCCGAATAATTTTGTGCAATATTGGTTTTGATTTTGATTTTGTTTTTAATGATTATATTTTCATTGAACGTGTTCATTAGAAGAATGATGGATGTTTAGCTTTTATATTCCATACAGAAACTTGTATCTAATTCATATTAGTGCTTTATTATTACTGAAACCACTAATACAAAGGAAACTATAATAAATCATGTCTGTCCGAATAATTATGCGAGTCACTGTATGTATTTTCAAAATCGGACAATTACTTTCTGAGATATCAATAAGAACAACATGTGCGGTTTTGCATGCCGCATTAGATGGCGTGCATTCGGGCAAGGACATACTGACAAGCAAGTAGTTTCCTTGGTGTGACTGCAGCCACAGAATGGATACTAAGCATGTAAGCATATCGTACACATGTGATGGGTTTTCAAAGTGTGTATGATAGGCAAACTGATGACAGCACAGGGAAGGTTGATGTTTTTAAAAGGAATAAAATAATTACTTTGACTTGGCACCTTTCTGATAGGCCACGGCCGACGTCCTTCCCAAATCCTTCCCATTCCCATTCGTAGGGAAAGACGCCAAACTGAGCGCAACATGGATGTCAAAACAAAACAAACAACAACTTTAATATTCCTTCCCCGTTGTGTGTTCGCCAGTCATACAATAACGCTGCACACCCATGGTATGTTACGGTACATCACATCTTGTGTACGACAGTTTACAGTACATGCCTGGTATCCGTTCTGTGGCTGGAATCAACGTCAGGAAACAGCTTGCGTGCCAATACGTCCTTGGCCGACCGAGCTCGATAGCTGCAGTCGCTTAAGTGCGGCCAGTATCCAGTATTCGGGAGATAGTAGGTTCGAACCCCACTGTCGGCAGCCCTGAAGATGGTTTTCCGTGGTTTCCCATTTTCACACCAGGCAAATGCTGGGGCTGTACTTTAATTAAGGCCACGGCCGCTTCCTTCCCACTTCCAGCCCTCTCCCGTCCCATCGTCGCCATAAGACCTATCTGTGTCGGTGCGACGTAAAACAAATAGCGTCCTTGGCCGAACGTACGCTGTCTGATGCGGAACGCAAAAGCCCAAATGCGATTTTTATTGATATCTTAAAAAGTAACTGTCCGATTTTGAAAATAATTACATATTTGAACTCGTACGCAGATGAACTTTTAGGCCAGCTGCATGTATTCGTGCCATTCCATTGAAAAATATGGAGTTAGTATTAATATCTTGGCTATTAATCACCCCATGAGAATAGGTAGCACGTTATTTTACAAGCCCCTGGGTATCATTTACGAACATGGAAACAGAATACCGATATCTTTAATGGTTTAGACGTTATTTCCGTGTAACATCTTAGGTGAATAACCTTGTATAAGTCGTTTGTAATTCGGAACGAATATGGTTCCATTAGACTACTAACCTTATTCTTCTAGTAAATCTCCCGACATGAGGCTGACATTTGAGCACCTTCAAATAATACCGGACTGAGCAGGGATCGAACCCGCCAACTTGTGGCTGAGATGCTGAAGCGCTGGTCATCTGAGCCACTCAGCCCAGCTAAATGTAAAAATAGAATTTTAGTTACGTGGGTCTTTCAGACATACTCCACTGTTTTAAAAGTGGTTCGTCCGCCTAGCAACTACGAGGGCCTTCCATGACGACTTCGCGCAGAACTGCTTGCTGATTTCGAATACGTTAAAGATTGTATCTAAACGACATCTCTTACAACTTGAAGCCCACTGTTAATTACATGTATGACATCAACAAGTCATTTACAAAACTACAATCTAATCGCTCAAGAAG